>NC_053492.1:30947485-31164726 GCF_905171775.1 Rana temporaria | reverse complement strand
TAACTGAGGACAAGATCATGTTACATGAGAAAATAGAGGCTAGAAGAATTTCTAAGGCAATGGAGAAGTAAATAGCCATTTGGAACTCTTGGTTTACTTACTGCCTCCGGTATGTATCAGATGCTAGTGTATTTGGTCTCTTACACAGGAATTGACCATGACCCTGTCTACCCACCTTCCTGCCTTCATGCCTCATCTTGTTGTGTATCGCACTTACACTGCAGCTGTCCCCATCTCTATTTCACAACCCTTTACCTGTCTTTATTTCCCATCTTCTTTTTCCCTACTTTCTTCCATATTCTCTAATCCTATTTCTCCCTTATCTGGGATAAATGTGTAATTAATATTTTTACGGGGGGGCGCATGCACGTGATCGCGGTAGATGGCAGCTTAGACTCCATGCTCCAGGTGCTACTGGACCTCTGACTTTCGGCTATCACAGCACTGCCCTCAACCCGGCACAAGCCATTGAGCTCCCACAGCTGCAGACACCACCAGGCATCTGGGGTTATGTACAGGCAGAAAAAACTTTCTCAGATGAAAGCCTCCCCCTCCACAGGAAGAGGCAAGATGGCGCCCAAGCCTCCTGAGCCTGATGACTCCATGAGGCTCTTGGTGGCAGGACTGGCTTCCCCAGCAGACAGCTTGCAGCAGTTCCCCCACAGACCTGGCAAGCCCTGTAGCAACTGACCCTGAAGCTCTGCTCTCCAAATTCCATTCTATAGTGCAGGATTAAATATCCACAGCCTCCTGGAAGCTCTCCTCTGATCTGATGAGGGGCCTTACCCACTTCAGCCCCGGAAGATTTGCCATCTTTTGCGATACGGCACTGCGTCGCTTTAACTGACAATTGCCTGGTCGTGAGAAGCTGTGCTCAAACAAAATTGACGTCCTTTTTTCCCCACAAATAGAGCTTTCTTTTAGTGATATTTGATCACCTCAGCATTTATTTTTATTTTTTGGCGCTATTAACAAAAAAAGAGTGATTTTTTTATTAAAAAGCAATATTTTTGACTTTTTGCTATAATAAATTCCCCCAATTTAAAAAAAAAACACATTTCTTCCTCAGTTTAGGCCGATATGTATTCTTCTATATATTTTTAGTACAAAAATCACAATAAGTGTATATTGATTGGTATGCGCAAAAGTTATAGCGTCTACAAAATAGGGGGTAGATTTATGGCATTTTTATTATTATTTTTTTTACTAGTAATGGTGGTGATCAGCGAAATTTTACATTTATACAGCGATCACTGCTAAAAATAGTTACTGATTACTGTATAAATGTCACTGGCAGTGAAGGGGTTAACACTAGGGGGCGATCGAGGGGTTAAATGTGTGTCCTAGGGAGTTTTTCTAACGATGGGGAGATGGGACTGCCTTGGGGAGGAGACTGATCGCTGTTCCTAAGCAGTATGGTGATCTGTTCTGTCTCTCTCAGGAGCAATCGCGACCGCCATGCACGTGCATCGGCTCTGTCATCATGTCGCTGGCCCCCTAGTGCTCTTGAAGCGGCTGATGTACAGCTACGATAGCTCACCCAAGGGAGCCAATCTGCCGCAGTATAACTGTGGTGGCTGGTCCTGAAGAGGTTAAAGAGCTAGGCAACCGCACAAATAAATTCGAGCAGAGAATAGACTTAGCTACTACAGTACTGGAGGGTCATGGGGATGAAGTGAAAAGGTTGAATGTTTAACTTGAGAGGTATCTTAAAAATCAGCAGATAGACAAGTATGCTTACAGGAGATGCATTTTTCCTCCTCCTCTTGCGCTAGATTTTTTGTTGCTCAGTACTCTCAGGGGTTTTTAGCAAATGGTCCAACTAAACAAAGAAGAGTGCTTATTGTCTTTTGAAATTCAGTTCCTTTAAAAAGCACTAAACAGAAAGCAGATCCAAATGGCAGATACCTTCTGCTTCAAGATTCTATTCAGGATACTGAAGTTACCATAATGACCTATTATGCTCTTAACTCCAATCTGGGGCTCTTTCTAACCAATGTCTGCTCCTTGTTGACATCCCACCAAAAGGGTACTCTATTTTTGACAGGGGACTTAAATGTGGCATTGAACCCTCCCCTTGATAAATATCCCTCGGAACGAGCAGCCACATCATGAAAAGTTGTTTTGTCATTCCCTGCAATCTCATGATCTGGTAGACCTCTGGAGGGAGTTCCATCCACTGGTAGGCTCTGCGTCTATACTTGCTACTCCTTGATAAGACCATGACCCTGTTCTAGTACTTTATTATGTAAGCCCCAGTACTCCTTTTAGGTTATGAATGATTCACTTTTGTTTCTTAAAGATATTAAGGCTGATCTCTTAGAAGCCTCAGCTAAGTACTTCCGCCTAAACTCTGCATCAGTTTCCTCTCCTGTGACTCTTTTGGAGGCATACAAAGCAGTACTCAGGCCTCGTACACACGACCGAGGAACTTGTCGTAAATGAAACATCGTTTTCCTCGACGAGTTCCTTGTTAGGCTTGTCGAGAAACTTGACAAGTTTTCTTTGCGTACACACTGTCAAGACCAAATCTCGTCGTTCTTAAACGCAGTGACGTACAACACATACGACGGCAGGGGAAGTTCGATTCCACTGGCACAATCCTTGGGGCTGCTTTTGCTAATCTCATGTTACTGCGTGTTAAGTAAAAGTTTGGTAGGAGACAATTTGCACTTTTCAGTCTGTTACAGAGTGACAAATGTGCAATCTCCATTACAAATGCTACTTTTACCGAAGGTGCGCTCCCGTCTCATACTTTATTCTGAGCATGCGCGGGTTTCTAAGCATACACATGAACGTGTTTCTTGTCGAAAACCAGCCCGACGAGGAACACGACGAGGAAATTGAGACTCTCGATGAGGAAAAAGAGAACTTGTTCTCTTTTTTTCTCGTCGAGTTCCTCGACAGTTTTCTCAATGAAAAACATACACATGACCGTTTTCCTCGTCAAAAAAGCTCTGCCACCAAGTTTCTTGATGGATTCTGTCGAGGAAAACGGTCGTGTGTATGAGGCCTTAGAGGACATATCATTCAGCTGGCCACAAAACGTAAGCGAGAACATCAACAGCTACAACATGAATTAGAATCCCATCTAGAGGCACTTTCTACTACATTTAAGCAATCCCACACTCTTGCTAACTGTAAACTTTTGGACCAAGCTTGCACCAAATTGGATTTATGTCTTTTCATCTAAACTTCTGACTGCTAAAATCACTCTTCATGGGCTAACTTTAGGCCCATCTCACTTATCAACATACTGTAGATATGAAAATTGTTACCAAGATCTTGGCTAATTTTCTAAACTCGTTCCTCCCTCGCTTAATGAAAAAAGACCAAGTCAGGTTCTTTCTGCAATTTCAGGCTGGGGACGCAATTAGTAGAATCATACAGTTGCAACACATCACCCATACCCGTTCTTTGGCAGCAATGCTTTTATCACTTAATGTGAACAAGGCATTTGACACTCTGTCATGGCCTTTCCTTATATCTTTATTTCATCACTATGGAACCCCTATTTTTAAGTTGGTTAATGGCGTCATATGAATCCCCCAGGCTAAAATGTTATAATATGGGTTTGATTCCCCCCTTTTCCTATTAGGAGAGGTAGTCAAGTCTGCCCACTTTCACCACTCCTATTCATTTTGGTGAAAGCGGTCACACCATCCGGATATAAAAGGTATCGAAGTTGCGGGCTCCCCTCATAAGATTTCTTTATTCACCGACGATATCCTGATGACCTTAACATCCCCTAGTAGAGTCTCTCTGCCTAACTTTCTATTCCTCCTAGGCACTTTTGAATCCCATTCAGGATTGCATGTTAATCCCACCAAGTCTAAAGTAATGTCAATTAATCTCTCACTTTCTGCAACATAAAAACATACCCCTCAAACAGGCAGAGAATTGAGCCACCTGAGAAGGCAGTTGACAGAGATCCTACGCTATAAGGCCAAAGCAATAATACAAAGGGGAAGGAAAATAAATTACGAATTTGGAGACAAGTGTAGTAAACTACTAGCTGGGAAATTGAAAGAGAAGAGTCAACAAACGTATGTCCCGCAAATCAAGGGGAAGGAGGGACAATTAAAACGTACGCCAAAGGAGATAGTGGAGGAGTTTGGGAGATATTACTCCTCTCTATATAATTTGGCACAGCTACCAGTAGCCCCACCCAAAATAGAAGAATATCTTTCAGCAATGGACTTAGCTAGGTTATCATCAATAGCTCAGGCCAGTTTAGACACCCCCATCTCGATAGAAGAAATAGAGGCAACGTTAAAAACTATGAAGGAAGGGAAAGCCCCGGGACCGGATGGCTATACGATAAGATACTATAAAGAATTTGTAACACTACTGGGAGGGCAGTTAGCAGAGTTTCTCAATGCAGTAGGCCAGACGGCTGGGTTCCCGCCGGACGCATTACTAGCTCAAATTATAGTCATTCCCAAAGATGGGAAAGATCCGGCGGAGTGCGGCAGCTATAGGCCGATTTCATTGTTAAACTCCAATTTAAAACTCTTTACGAAGTTACTAGCAAGACGGATCCAAGTATGGTTACCCGAGCTAGTCGATATGGATCAAGTCGGATTCGTACCTACACGGGAGGCAAGAGATGGTACAATAAGGGTTCTTAATCTGGTGCAGGAGGCCACTGACGGGGACATCCCTTGCGTGTTCCTAAATACTGATGCCGAGAAGGCTTTTGATAGAGTGAGCTGGAATTTCCTGTTCTCAGTACTGAGACACGTGGGCCTGGGGGAGAATATGTTAAGGTGGATAAGAAGTGTTTATACAGACCCACGTGCCTCAGTGAGAGTTAACGGGATGTTCTCTAAAACTTTCCAAATCACAAACGGAACGCGCCAGGGATGTCCCCTGTCACCGCTACTATTTGTGCTATCTTTGGAGCCCTTATTAAATAAAATACGCCAAAATCCGGATATACGGGGTATACAGATAGGGGGGAGAAGGCATAAAATAACTGCATTTGCAGATGACTTGCTGTTTACTATATCAAACCCTCACGTATCTCTTCCCAATCTCGTCAAAGAAATCGCTAAATTCGGAGAGCTCTCCAACCTAAAAATAAACCAAGCAAAATCTGAAGCAATGAGTGTGTCAATGACACCCCAGAAACAGTCAATTATACAACAAAACTTTGGTTTTAAGTGGAAGACTGCGCTAAAATACTTGGGTACCCTGATTCCAGCAAACATAAAAGAAGTTTTTAAAATAAATTTTCCACCTCTTCTTACTTCAATAAGAATGCTACTAGAGAAATGGCAACATGGACTACATTCATGGTTCGGCAGAAATAATATAGTCAAGATGAGCATCTTGCCAAAGATTACGTATTTGTTTCAAACACTGCCGATATTGATACCATCGGCCTTCCTACGGCAAATTAGTGCCCTACTGATGAAATTCATCTGGGCAGGGAAAAAGGCAAGAATTAAGAAAGAGGTGATGAGGTTACCCAAGTGTTTTGGGGGGATGGCAGTCCCGGATATTGCCAAATATTATCAAGCGGCACATTTGACGAGATTGATAGACTGGTGTAGAAACGGACACTATAAAAGGTGGGTTGAGGTAGAACAGCAGACCTGTCCAATAACACTAAGTAGAGCCCCTTGGTGTTATAAGTTATTGCCAAGTAAGATGAAGAAACATCCCATAATTGGCCCAACGTTGTCAATCGCAGCTAAAATATGTAAAAATCCAAAATTCTCATCGAAGTGTTCTCCCCTGTTCCCTATATTAGGGAACCCAGGCTTCATGCCAGGTACAGCAGGAGCAGTTTTTAATAAATTAAAACAAAGGGGTAAAGTACAGGTATCACATTTTCTGCAAACTGGTATGTGGCCATCATTGGAGGCCCTAACAAAGAGAGGAGGGAATTATGAGTTATCCTTTTGGCAAGCATTTCAAATAAGCAACTTTTTAAGATCCCTGGGACAACCATCTAATTTTCGGCGACAACTAACAACATTTGAACAATACTGCGACGAGGAGGAACCAATACAAAGAGTGAGTTCAAAGATGTATAGACTATTGAATTCCCCTCAGGAGGATTTTGAGTTGCCGGGACTGGGGAAATGGGAAAGAGATCTGGGGAGAAATTTCTCACAGACTCAACGTAAACACATAATTCACTTAGCACTAAACTCCTCAATATCTACGCGAATACAGGAATCCAATTATAAACTATTGTTCCAATGGTATTATACACCAGTAAGGTTACATAAATTTTCTAAAGGCTACTCAGAGTACTGTTGGAGATGTGGTGTGGAGCAGGGAACCTTGCTGCACATATTTTGGTCCTGTGCAAAAGTAAGAGATTACTGGAAGGAAGTCCAGAGAATTGTTCAAAAATTTACGGAGCACCAGATTCAGGAGGATCCAGCTTTTTTTCTGCTCCATTGCTCACAAATCCCAGTGCGAGAGTACAAAAAGATGGTGATATGTCACATGATAAATACTGCCAGAAATGGAATAACATTACAATGGAGAGACAGTAGATCACCCTCCATTGCGAGATGGCTCAATAGAGTGAGAGAGACTGGAGCTATAGAAGACCTGATCCTCTCAGCCCGGAACAAAAGGGAACAGTATGTAGAAACTTGGACAGGTTGGAATCAGTTTATGAGTACGGAAGAGGGGAAGAGATTACTGGAGGAATAGATAGGGGAGAGAAGATTCCTTTTTGGGTAGAAGTGAAAAGGGAGAGGCCGAAGGGTTGAAGTAAGGGAGGATCCGTCCGTCTCCGGCGAGGTAGGGGAGGGAGAGGAGGGGAGGGGGTTGGCGGGGTTTTCTCCCTTTTTCTTTTTTTTTGGTTGTTGTTTTGTTGAGGATTATGCTGATTCTAGGTTTAAGGGGGGGTTAGGTGGGGTATAGGAATGGACAAGGGAACAGAGGGGAGGAAGAAGTGTGAGGTCAATACAGTGGTATTAGGAAACGGGAAAAGAAGTTACTGATAAAAGGCAGGCGGGCTTGGGAATAGAGCAAGAGGACCGGGGAGGTACTGCTTTTGGTTTATTCTTCTTAAGTTTCTGAATCCCAACCTGTTTATTTGCTAGCCCATCATAAGTGTGTAGTGATAAGAACTATATGATTATGTATCCATTGTATAAGATATGTTAACCTTCTGTGAACCTTACCATAAAAGAAAAAAAAAATAAAAGATTTAAATATGAAAAAAAAAAAAATCTCTCACTTTCTGAACTGGCCAAACTGAGAACTGCTTTTCTGTTTCAATGGTTTTCTTCTTTGCCCTACTTGGGAATCCAGCTTACCCCCAGACAAGAAGGATTATATCAGGCCAACTTCCTACCTTCTCTCTGGAGAGGAGATGCTTGAGAAGGGATATGATGTCAGTGTACAAATACCGTACTGGTGACCCCGCAATAGGGATAAAACTTTTCCGCAAAAGGAAATTTAATAAGACACATGGCCATTCCCTTAAATTAGAGGAAAAATGTTTTAACCTTAAACTGCCTAGAGGGTCCTTTACTGTTAGGCCCCGTACACACGACCGAGTTTCTCGGCAGAATTCAGCCAGAAACTCGGTTCAGAGCTGAATTCTGCCGAGAAACCCGGCCGTGTGTACACTTTCGGCCGAGGAAGCCGACGAGGACCTCGGCGAGGAAATAGAGAACATGTTCTCTATTTCCTCGTTGTTTAATGGCAAAAGTCGGCCCGCCGAGTTCCTCGGCGGCTTCCACACTGAACTCGACGAGGAACTCGATGTGTTTGGCACGTCGAGTTCCTCGGTCGTGTGTACGGGGCCTAAGAGTGGTAAGGATGTGGAATTCTCTTTCACAGGCAGTGGTTTCAGCGGGGAGCATCGATAATTTAAAAAAAACTATTAGATAAGCACCTGATTAACCACAACATACAGGGATATACAATGTAATACTGACATAAAAGCACACACATAGGTTGGACTTGATGGACTTGTGTATTTTTTCAACCTCGCTTACTATGTAACTACGTAACTATTCAGAAAACTTTGACATCTTCAACTCTGCTCTTGGTCCCATTTTCCGTTATCTTGGTTTGGCAGGATTGCTGCAGTTCGTGGGCCAGATTCAGATAGGAGATACGACGGCGTTTCTCCTGATACGCCGTCGTATCTCTAAGGCCGGCCGGTCGCATCTATGCGACTGATTCATAGAATCAGTTGCGCATAGATATGCCTAAGATCCGACAGGTGTAAGTGACTTACACCGTCGGATCTTAGGCTGCAATTCCAAGCCGGCCGCTAGGTGACGCTTCCGTATCTTTTACGCATCGGATATGCAAATGAGCATTTACGCCGATTCAGAAACGAATGACCGCTCGGCGCTTTTTTTTTACGTCATTTGCGTTCGGCTTCGGAAAGTTACCCCTGCTATAGCAGGGGTAAATGCGGCATATCCTATGTTAAGTATGGCCGTCGTTCCCGCGCCGAGTTTTGAATTTTTTACGCCGTTTGCGTAAGTCATTCGCGAATACGGCCGGACGTAATTTACGTTAACGTTGAAACCAATGACGTCCTTGCGACGTCATTTGGAGCAATGCACGCTGGGAAAATTTGCGGACGGCGCATGCGCTGTTGGATCGGCGCAGGGATGCACCTGATTTAAATAGTACACTCCCCTAGCCGCGGAATTTGAATTCCGTCAGGGGATTTACGATACGCCACCGCAAGTTTTGAGGTAAGTGCTTTCTGAATTAAGCACTCGCCTCATAAACTTGCGGCGGCGGATCGTAAAGCAGATAGGTTACGCGGATCTAAAGATCCGCTAACCTATCTGAATCCGGCCCTGTATGTCTAAGGCCTTGTACACACGATAGGATAGCCAGAGGACAACGATCTGAAGGACCGTTTTCATCAGTCCAAACCGATCGTGTGTAGGCCCCATAGGTTAGTTAACCTTAGGTTAAAAAAATTAGAACTTGCTTTAAAATTTAACCAATGGACAGGTCAAAACTGATCGTTAATATGCAAAAGCATCGGTTAAAAACCCGCACATGCTCAGAATGAAGTCGACGCATGCTTGGAAGCATTGAACTTCGTTTTTTTCAGCACGTCGTTGTGTTTAAAGTCACCGCGTTCTGACACAATCGGTTTTTTAACTGATGGTGTGTACGCACGACGGACCATCAGTCAGCTTCATCGGTTAACTTAAGACAACGGTCCTTCAGACCGTTGTCCTCTGGCTATCCTATCGTGTGTACAAGGCCTTACGTTCCGAAACAGCTATACTTTTTTCAAGCACTGCCAGTCCCCAGTCCCCTCATACCTTCTACATATCCACCAGCGTAAGCTCCTGAAATTGATTTGGGGTTCCACTCATCCCAGAATTAGCAAGCAGGTGTGATATGCTCATAGGATTAACGGCAGCTTCTCAGTCCATAACTTGCAAACTTATTAAATGGCAGCGAATATAGCCCTATTATCTCATCTTCATGAAATTGACCTGGTGGATTCTCATTCCATCCCCATTTCAAGCTTTCTCAGCTTTGGACTTATGGACTTTAGTTTTTCACAATATGCTTAATTTCAATGTCATCTTTTTTGTTGTATCCCTTTGTTGTTGTTGTTGTTTTTTTTACACTATATATGATGTAACCATCTCACTGTTCACTTAATCTGCCTGATTGCATTTTTCTTAATAAATTATTTTGTAAAATAAATAATATTTTTACATTGCCCCATATCTGATACCTTGTTTGGCATGTCCCTGCCTCTTATGTAACGGCAGATGTGTATATGTGCTTTTGTCTTCCAACAAAATGTGCAATGTACATTGTTTCTTGCAATGTCAAAATGACAAAATAATAACTATTTTAAAAAATACAGTCGGGTGCTTAATAACAATCATTATTCTTGCATTAAAGCTTTGTGAATTGAGTCAATGTATCTTGAGACCATTTATGTGTGTGTTTTAATGCCAAAAGGGAGATAATTTGTAGCAGCCAATGACATTGTGATGTGTTATAACACAGTGTACTGCATTTGGTAGAACTGCTTATATATACTGACAATTTAAATAAACAGAAGGCAATTTCTTATAATATTGTGTCACTTTGAAACTTCATTTGATGTTTTCTTCTTTGACGATCTGCATATTGATTATTTTATTTCTAAAATCAATATAAAAAAGTTGCCAGATTACTAATGATTTTATTATTTGGTAACTTTAATTGGATTTCATTAGCTGCAAGAATTACCGGCATCCCAAGCAACCTATGAAATTGTGTGTGTCACTGTAGCAAAAAAAATTTCAAGATAAAAAAAAAAAAATCGAATTTCAAGACCAAAAAAAAAAATTATGTGCTGTTAAAATACTGATAACATTGTCAATTTACAAGGTGAGACTACCAAAAAAATAACCTACTTTGTCACAATTCTTTCAATATATTAATATATTGTTCCAGGAAATACTCTCATTGTCATAAATAACTATATGAGAGATATGAAGTGTTACACTGGTTGTTATAGTCAATCTACTCCATACACTTTTCACCAATAACAGAAAATTATGCTCAAAAGGTTATCTTCTTCATACATATCACCATAAAAGTAAAATGTTATCAACTGCCATAAAATCAAATGCGCCTAAGGCCTCGTACACACGACCGAGGAACTCGTTGGAAAAGACACATCGTTTTCCTCGACGAGTTCCTTGTTAGGCTTGTCGAGGAACTTGACAAGCTTTCTTTGCGTACACACTGTCAAGACAAAATCTCCTTGTTCTCAAACGCGGTGACGTACAGCACGTACAATGGCAGAGGAAGTTCGATTCCACTGGCACAACTCTTGGGGCTGCTTTTGCTAATCTCATGTTACTGCGTGTTAAGTAAAGGTTTGGTAAGAGACAATTTGCACTTTTCAGTCTGTTACAGCGTGAAAAATGTGTTATCTCCATTACAAATGCTACTTTTACTCCCGTCTCATACTTTATTCTGAGCATGCGCGGGTTTCTTAGCATACACACGCTCAAGTTTCTCTTCGGAAACCAGCCCGACGAGGAACACTACGAGGAAATTGAGACTCCCCTCGAGGAAAAAGAGAACTTGTTCTCTTTTTTTCTTGTCGAGTTCCTCGACAGCTTCCTCGATGAAAAACATACACATGACCGTTTTCCTCGGCAAAAAAACTCTCCCACCAAGTTTCTTGATGGATTCTGTCGAGTTTCTCGGTCGTGTGTACAATGCCTCAGACGTTACCGCCCTTTCTATATAACACGGCTGCAATTAGATCTATATGGTGTGATTTTGCAAATACAGGTCTATATGACATTCTATAGCAAACACAGGTTGCCTATAGCTGAGCTCACTTAAAACAAGCCTTGGTTACAAGCATTCCAAGTTTAGCGTATTCTTGGTCAAATGAACTGTTTGGTCCAACAAATAACGGGTCAACTGGACCAGTTACTGTTCATAGGTCTCTAGATATTTAGATTAAATATACTGTTGTTGCATATGCCCTGAAAACTAATAATATTGCACATTTGCAAGACTTTACTCATTGCTGAAAATAGGATCACAGTTTTAAGCTATCCAAATTTTATTTATGCACCTAAGATTATTTTACTAACCGAATACATTTAACATTGTCTAAATCAACTTTTAGTTGCTTTGACTAATTTTTCCTCCACTTACCTCATCCTTCGATTTTGCTTTTAAATGTCCTTTTTTCTTCTGAGAAATCCTCACTTCCTGTTCTTCTGTCTGTAACTCCACACAGTAATGCATTGCTTTTTCCCTGGCGTGGAGTGTCGTGCCCGCCCCTTCCTTGGACTACAGGAGTGTCAGGACACTCTCTACGTTGCATGTAGAGAAAGGAGCTGTGTGTTAGTGGCCGTCCTGACTCTCCTGTAGTCAAAGGGAGGGGGTGAGCACAACACTCCACACCAGGGAGAAAGCCTTGCATTACTGTGTGGAGTTACAGACAGAAGAAAAGGAAGTGAGGATTTCTCAGAAGAAGTAAGGACATTTAAAAGCAAAATTGGGTAAAGGAAGCTATTTAGGAAAAATGTTTTATCTTTACAACCCCTTTAAGTTAATTCCAATGCAATGTTTTCAGACACTACAAATTAACTGTATTTTACTGTTGAAATAATTATGTATTTTGTTGGGTTTAGCTTTTATTGTTGCTAAAGATTTCATTCAATTGTTCATTCTTTATTTCTTTTCTCCTTTATTTCATATTTTAACTGTTTGCTTACTCAGTCATGCATTTATCTTGTTTATTGCTTGTATAACCACCTGACCTCTGAAAGATTTACCCCCCTTCATGACCAGGCCATTGTTTGCTATATGACTCTGTGTTACTTTATCTGACATTTGCGTGGTCATGAAACACTGTACATAAATTAAACTGATGTAATTCCCCCCCCCCCCCCCCCCAAATTTGCCCATATATTTTACCAAAAAAAAATACTTAATGCTATAAAATATACAGTATCCAATATTAAAATGTAAAAAATCTATATTCTTCATAAATTTAGGCCAATATGTATTCTGCTTCATATTTTTGGTAAAAAGAATCACAGTAACTGTATATTGATTGGTTTGCTCAAAATATATTGGGGCAGATCCATAGAGCAAGTACGCCGGCGTATCTACTGATACGCCAGCGTACTTTCAAATTTCCTGCGTCGTATCTTTAGTTTGAATCCTCAAACCAAGATACAACGGCATCTGGGTTCGATCCGACAGGCGTACGGCTTCGTACGCCTTTGGATCGCAGATGCAATACTTCGGCGTCCGCTGGGTGGAGTTTGCGTCGTTTTACGCATCAGGTATGCAAATTAGCTTTTTCCGTCGATCCACGTACGTACGTACGTACGTACGTACGTACGTACGTACGTACGTACGTACGCGCGGCCGTCGCATTCTCTTACGTTGTCTCTAGTCGGCTTTTTCCGGCGTATAGTTAAAGCTGCTATTTTGCGGCGTATAGATAGACTTGCCATGTTAAAGTATGGCCGTCGTTCCCGCGTCAAAATTTGATTTTTTTTTTTTGCGTAAGTCGTCCGTGAATAGGGATGGACGTAAGTCACGTCTAAGTTCAAAAAATTACGTTGTTTCGACGTCATTTAGCGCAATGCACGGCGGGAAATTTAGGAACTACGCATGCACATTTAAATGAAACCCGCCCCCCAACCCGCCCAATTTGAAATATGGCGCCAGAAATACACTACGCCGCCGTAACTTACGGCGCAAACTCGCTGATGATTCGAAAATGTGCCAGGTAAGGTACGGCGGCGTAGTGTATCTCTGATACGCTGCGCCAATGTATTTCTTTCTGGATCTGCCCCATTGTGTCTACAAATTATGGTATATGTACTGATTTATATATATACAGTTGCAATAAAAAGTATGTTAACCTTTTTGGAATGATATGGATTTCTGCACAAATTGGTCATAAAATGTGATCTGATCTTCATCACAACAATAGACAATCACAGGTAAAAGAAAAAAGTGCGCTTATCTAATATAATAAGTGAAAGCTGCAAACTCAAAATGTTTATACAAACAAATAATAATATAGGTAAAAGATGGAGTTGCGCTGAAAAATTGTGTCTTATGCAGATCAACAGTGAAAAAATAATAACAAAAAAGGAAGTCCAATGAACAATCTAGAGGATTTCTTCAGATGTGCATAAAAATATAAAAAAAGGTGATATGGTAAACAGTTCAGTGTAGAGACAGCTTTTGAGAACGTGTTCCAGCAAATAGGACGGGGTGATCAAGTCCTATTGGATGAAACGTTGGGAGGAGGCGTGTTTGACGTCACCGCTTGTGAGGAGCAGTTCCGTACCGGTCGGAACTCTGTTTGTCTGCTGTTATTTATCTACTAACCTGTAAGTGAGATATTTTATTTATTAAATTTACAAAACGATATCACACCATTGTGGCCTTTTTTCTCTGATGGTTGGATCATTGCCCTGAGTGCTTTTCTGAGGATCGCTGGACGTGAGGTTTCCCTACAGCAGCTGCATAGTCATCTTCCACGATTTCTTTGCTCTTTATTTACATGAATCTGGTAAGGACCAGTGTGTTCTGAGGTGGGGGTTTATGTCACACTGTCCGTTTGCCAGTCACTTGGGGTTATTTACCTATATACCATACAATATCACACTATTGGAGCTTTTTATTTTTTTGTTGTTCACTATTGTTGGATCATCGGGTGTCTGTGTCTGGCTGTGGATCCGTTTCCCTGTCTAGCCCAGGTGTATGGCTATCCGCTCATTTTGATCCTGTGGATCATTAACTCTGGTAAGGGTCTGCAACACCAGGCATCCTGGACTAATTTTGGTTTTTCTACATTTCTTTGCTGGAACACGTTCTCAAAAGCTGTCTCTACACTGAACTGTTTACCATATCACCTTTTTTATATTTTTATGCACATCTGAAGAAATCCTCTAGATTGTTCATTGGACTTCCTTTTTTGTTATTATTTTTTCACTGTTGATCGGCATAAGACACAATTTTTCAGCGCAACTCCATCTTTTACCAATAGACAATCACAGTCTGCCTAAACTAATAACACACAAAGAATTAAATGTTACCATGTTTTTATTGAACACACCAGGTAAACATTCACAGTGCATGTAGAAAAAGTATGTGAACCCTTGGATTTTATGACTGGTTGGCAGCAATAACTTCAACCAAACATTTTCTGTAGTTGCAGATCAGACGTGCACAACGGTCAGGTGTAATTCTTGACCATTCCACTTTACAGAACTGTTTCAGTTCAGCAATATTCTTGGGATGTCTGGTGTGAATCGCTTTCTTGAGGTCATGCCACAGCATCTCAATCGGGTTGAGGTCAGGACTCTGGCTGGGCCACTCCAGAAGGTGTATTTTCTTCTGTTTAAGCCAGTCTGTTGTCGATTTACTTCTATGCTTTGGGTCGTTGTCCTGTTGCAACACCCATCTTCTGTTGTGCTTCAGCTTGTGGACAGATAGCCTTAAGTTCTCCTGCAAAATGTCTTGATAAACTTGGGAATTCACTTTTCCTTCGATGATAGCAATCCGTCCGGGCCCTGACGCAGCAAAGCAGCCCCAAACAATGATGCCCCCGCCACCATACTTTACAGTTGGGATGAGGTTTTGATGTTGGTGTGCTGTGCCTCTTTTTCTCCACACATACTGTAGTGTTGTGTGTTTCTTCCAAACAACTCAACTTTGGTTTCATCTGTCCACAGAATATTTTGCCAGTACTGCTGTGGAACATCCAGGTGCTCTTGTGCAAACTGTAAACGTGCAGCAATGTTTTTTTGGACAGCAGTGGCTTCCTCTGTGGTATCCTCCCATGAAATCCATTCTTGTTTAGTGTTTTACGTATCATAGATTCGCTAACAGGGATGTTAGCATATGCCAGAGACTTTTGTCAGTCTTTAGCTGACACTCTAGGATTCTTCTTCACCTCATTGAGCAGTCTGCGCTGTGCTCTTGCAGTCATTTTTACAGGACGGCCACTCCTAGGGAGAGTAACACCAGTGCTGAACTTTCTCCATTTATAGACAATTTGTCTTACCGTGGACTGATGAACAGCAAGGCTTTTGGAGATACTTTTATAACCCTTTCCAGCTTTATGCAAGTCAAAAAAGCTTAATCGTAGGTCTTCTGAGAGCTCTTTTGTGCGAGGCATCATTCACATCAGGCAATGCTTCTTGTGAAAAGCAAACCCAGAACTGGTGTGTGTTTTTTATAGGACAGGACAGCTGTAACCAACACCTCCAATCTCATCTCATTGATTGTACTCCAGTTGGCTGACACCTCACTCCAATTAGCTCCTGGAGATGTCATTAGTCTAGGGGTTCACATACTTTTTCCACCTGCACTGGAAATGTTTACATGGTGTGTTCAATAAAAACATGGTAACATGTAATTCTTTGTGTGTTATTAGTTTAAGCAGACTGTGATTGTCTATTGTGACTTAGATGAAGACCAGATCACATTTTATGACCAATTTGTGCAGAAATCCATATCATTCCAAAATGGTTCACATACTTTTTATTGCAACTGTGTGTATATATATATATATATATATATATATATATATATATATATATATATATATATATATATATATATATATATATTACTAGTAATGGCAGCGATCAGCGACTCATAGTGGGACTGCAATATTGCAGAGGACAATATGACTCTAAGGGCCCTTTTACACTGGGGCATTTTTCAAGCGCTTTAGCGTTTAAAAAAGCGCCTGTAAAACGCCTGAAAGAAGCTGCATCTGCAATCCCAATGTGAAAGCTCGAGTGCTTTCACACTAAAGCGCCTGAAAAACACCCCAGTGTGAAAGTGGTCTTAGCGTTAAAAAAAGCGCCTGAAAGAAGCTGCATCTGCAATCCCAATGTGAAAGCCTGAGTGCTTTCACACTGAGGCGCTGAGCTGGCAGGGCGTCAAAAAAAGTCCTGCATGCAGCTTCTTTGCAGCGCTTTAGGAGCGGTTAATACACCGCTCCTAAAGCCCCCTTCCCATTGAGGAAGCTTTTTTTAACGCCAAAGCGCCTGAAAAGCGCCTCAGTGTGAAAGGGGTCTTAGCAGCGCTTTACCAGCGTTTTTCGGGCGCTGGCAGTGTGAAAGGCCTCTGAAAGCACTTGGGCTTTCACATTGGGATTGCAGATGAGGCTTCTTTCAGGCGCTTTACAGGCTTTTTTTAAACGCCAAAGCGCCTAAAAAACGCCCGAAAAACGCCCCAGTGTGAAAGGGGTCTAACTGACACTTTTGACAATTTTTGGGAACCAGTGAAACTAATGCAGTCATCAGTGCTAAAAATCTGCACTGTCACTGTACTAATGACACTGGCTGGGAAGGGGTTAAACATCTAGCACAATCAAATGGTTGAATGTGTGCCTAACCAGTGTTTTGTGTGCTGCTTTCACTAAGGGATGTGCTAGATTTTATTCCTTTTTTTGCAGAGAAACAGCATCTAGCCCATACCCTCTGACTGGACGGAGCTTTGCATTGTTTACATATGCAGGGCCCCATCCAGTGTGTCTCCTCACCAATCAGTGGGTGCCGGCAGACATCCAGTGGCTGGCACCCACTAATCAGCTTTTGCTGTGACTAAGTACAGCAGAAGTGGTGCCCCCTACCCTGGAGTGCAGAATCATGTATATACAGTGCCACCCTGTAGCGGTAAAGCTGCTGTAGGGGAGTCGGCAACTGGATAAATTAAATATATCACATACAATTTTAAAACAATTTATGTTTTCACAAATATAATTTACAGAAGTCACATATCTTTTAACTCCTATAGGAAAATAAAGTATTTTTTTTCTACATTAAGTTGTGAAATTTGTGATATGATCCCTGGGAATCAGACCTTGCCGGGAGAATTTTTGCTGGTTGGCTTTTCTCAAAACATTCAGCTTTGCAGATTATTTTTCATTTCCTTATTTCTAATTTATATAATGACCATTTTGGGAAACAGTGTTCTGATCTGTGCTGTTTTTATGGGCCCTAAATTGCACACTCCAATGTACTTCTTTCTCTGCAATCTGTCAGTTTTAGACTTATGTTACTCGTCCATCTCTGTCCCACATATATTACTTGTGGTCCTTTCTCAGAAAAAATCTATTTCTGTTTTAATCTGCATGGTGCAAATGAACATTGGGCATTTTCTAGGGAGTACAGAGAGCCTACTGTTGGCAGTTATGGCATATGATCGCTACATTGCTATATGTTTCCCTTTGTATTATACAATCATTATGAACTGGAAGGTGTGTCAGAACATTACAGTCATTGTGTGGTTAGGGGGGTTCTTTACATCAGTTGCCCCCAATATATCAAAGCCTCTGATATTCTGTACTGAAAACAAACTAGATCATTTTGCCTGTGAGATATTAGCGTTGCTTAAGATCGCATGTGGGAACCTTGCCATCTTTAATCTTAGACTATTAATTGTAAGTCTATTTGTCCTCCTAGCACCATTTGTGTTTATTGTGGTGTCTTACGTTCTCATCATTTCATCAATATTAAAAATTCAGTCTAATGATGGACGATCCAAAGCTTTTTCCACTTGTGCTTCTCACCTGACAGTTGTCTCCATGTTTTTTGGGACAACTATCACTATGTACATGGGACAATCAAAGCATCTATCTTCTATGCTAAAATATATATCTTTAATTTATGGGGTTATTACTCCTGTATTAAACCCTTTGATATACAGTTTAAGAAATAATGAAGTTAAAAAAGCAGTTTTGAAAATATTTAAAAGACAGTGGTTGTCTTAAAATGTACAAAGTCCAATGATAAGAAAAGAAGTGAAGAGTTATTTTGTTACTGTATATTCTACACTAACAAAAATATTGGGTTGATCTTTATAAACGTGACCTGTTCCGCCTAGTCAACCCAGTTACTGTTCATGCTTTAGACAGTACTAGGGATGAGCCAAACACCCCCCTGTTCGTTTCGCACCAGAACATGCAAACAGGCAAAAAATTAGTTCGAACATGCGAACACTGTTAAAGTCTACGGGACACGAACATGAAAAATCAAAAGTGTTAATTTTAAAGGTTAATATGCACGTTATTGTCATAAAAAGTGTTTGGGGACCTGGGTCCTGCCCAAGGGAACATGTATCAATGCAATTTAGCAGTGATTTTAATAATGCTTAAAGTGAAACAATCAAAGTAAAATATTGGTTTAAATTTCGTACCTGGGGGGGGGGGGGGGGTGTATAGTATGCCTGTAAAGTAGCGCATGTTTCCCGTGTTTAGAACTGTCCCTGCACAAAATGTAATTTCTAAAGGAAAATAGTAATTTAAAACTACCCATGGCTATTCATGAATTGTCGGGTCCTGGCAATACAGATGAAAGTAATTGAAAAAAACGGCATGGGTCCCCCCCCCCAGTCCATTACCAGGCCCTTTGGGTCTGGTATGAATATTAAGGGGAACCCCGAACCCAAAAAAATGTGTGGGTCCCCCCAAATTCCATATCAGGCCCTTCAGGTTTGGTATAGATTTTAAGAGGAACCCTGCATAAAAAAAAAATGGCTTGGGGTCCCCCCCAAAAATCCACACCAGACCCTTATCCAAGCACACGACCTGGCAGGCCACAGGAAAAGAGGGGGGGATGAGAGAGTGCACCCCCCTCCTGAACCGTACCACGCCACATGCCCTCAACATGGGGAGGATGTCAATTCACATAGGGGGGCCGGGATCTGGAGTTCCCCTTTGTTTTCAATAAGCCCCCCGCCTGCAGACCCCCACAACCACCGGGCAAGGGTTGTGGGATGAAGCCTGGTATGGTTCAGGAGGGGGGGTGCTCTCTCTTCCACCCCTCTTTTCCTGCGGCCTGCCAGGTTGCGTGCTCTAATAAGGGTCTGGTATGGATTTTTGGGGGGGACCCCATGCCTTTTTTTAATTTGGTGTGGGGTTCCCCTTAATATTCATATCAGACCCAAAGGGAGCCACAAGTAGTTTTAAATTACTTTTTTTTCCTTTGGGTCTGGTATGAATATTAAGGGGAACCCCGAACGGACAGTTCTAAACACGGGAAACATGCGCTACTTCACAGGCATACTATACACACCCCCCAAGTATGAAATTTAAAGGAATATTTCACTTTTATTGTTTCACTTTAAGCATTATTAAAATCACTGCTCCCGAAAAAAACTGTAGTTTAAAAAAAAAATTGCATTGATACATGTCCCCTGGGGCAGGACCCAGGTCCCCAAACACTTTTTATGACAATAACTTGCATATTAACCTTTAAAATTAGCACTTTAGATTTCTCCCATAGACTTTTAACGGTGTTCCGCGGATTTTCAAATTTGCCGCGACCACCCCAAATTGTTTGCTGTTCGCCGAACAGCCAATGTTCGAGTCAAACTCATGTTCGACTCGAACATAAAGCTCATCCCTAGACAGTACAATTAATTTACATGTTAAAAATGTACTTAGCTACATTAATTTCCTGGTCATCTGGCACACATTTCTGGAAACATGTTATTTTTTCAGTCCACCTTCTATTTGTGGCTGCAATTTTCTTCAGTGATGTTGACAGAAGTGCGTTGTTTGGTGCTAAAAGTTGTGTCTACAGTCCACAATGATAAGATCTGGTCCTGATTAAATATAACATTTTCATAGGTGCCTGCCTACCATTGGCAATATATACTATAAACTCAAAAAACTTTTTCACATGTTAACATTTATAAAGCAAAAAATCAAATCAGGGACATTGATGTAAAGCAATTGCCATCTGTTCCATTTTTCATGCCAGTGTTTTGAAAAGCATATTCAGTTTATGTACCCCAAGGTGTCCTACAGTTTGGTTCAAGGGGTTTCTCTTTATCTTAAAGTTGAAGCAGTTTTTAGAAAGTCCCCCCAACCCCTCTGTCCCCCATTACCTTTCTGTTTTTCCATTATTTTTCACCTCTTTTGAAGCTACAGTTAATAGTTGGTCCAATTGTTTATCCATTTGCAGGTGGTCTGGTGGTGTCTGCATGATTATAATAAGTATCTCCATTATATATATATATATATATATATATATATATATATATATATATATATATATATATATATATATATACATATATACAGTATATGTGTGTGTATATATATATATATATATATAATGTATATATATATACACATATATCTATAAATGTCCCTTTTTGGGCTTTTATCCTAGCCCCAGAACACCCCATATATTTACATATAGCCTTCCCCTCTCTTGTCTGACCCCTCCACTTTATAAAGTTATAGTTTTATGTTTTTATCTTTTTACCCTATCAAATGTCTATCAAGTAATGATTTATTTGTACATATGTCTATCTAATATATCCTTTATCATTTATTATTATGTATTTCTATGTGTTACAAGATGTAACAGTGTTTTTATTTCTTATGTACATACCTTGCTCAGTTCTCTTCACGAGCTATCAGGAAACTTACAATCAGCGGGTGTGTGTATATATACACCACATCATTAGGTGTTGTTATTTGCTTGAGAAGGGAGCGATCATGCCCCTATGTGGTATAGAGCATGCTCTGAAACGCGTTGCATTCTGGTTCTGGCTGCCCACCCGCTTGTGGAAGGACTTTGGCTGGGTTCTTTTCCACACAAGGACTTCAGTTGCATTTCATCTGGCGGTACCAGCAGCTCCCACAGCCCACTCCAACTGGCATTCCGGACCTACACTTATTGATGTGCCTGTTTTTTAACTATCTTTTGTAAGCAGCCCTGTTGTGGGTTCTTTTAAAATACAAAGTCTTACTGTACTTAGAGGCGCTTCTCAAATTTTGTTTTTGTCTGTGTATATCCAGAGTCTGATAAACTCCACCAAGATGCCCGCCCTACTGCCCTGGACATTTTTGGATTTATTATTTACTTATACCTTATATTTACACTGCTTGCATATTAAGTATTAGGACCAAGCCTCTGCGCCTATAAACTCCCTTTCTTGTTGGTACCAGGAGGACCTTGATGTTAAGAGCTTGAATCCATTAACACACACACAATGGGGTTGATTTACTAAAGGCAAATAAACTGTGCACTTTTAAAAGTGCAGTTGCTCTCTGCAAGTGCAGTTTCCCTAAAGCTTAGTAAATGAGGGAAAGCTTCACTTTACAAAGAACAACCAATCACATGCAAGTAAAATAAAAAAAACAGCATTTTTCCTTTTACATGAGTGGATGATGGAAGTCAGCAGAGCTCTCCCTCATTTACTAAGCACTGGAGCAACAGCCCTTTCAAAAGTGCACAGAAAGTTTGACTTTAGTAAATCAACCCCAATCCTTTTCTGCTGCTTTTCAAAACTCATTTAAAACTGCTTGCGGCTGTAATGTATTGCCGGATTCCGGCAATATAGATACAAATAATTGAAAAAAAAACTGCGCGCGGTTCCCCCCAGTCCATACCCGGCCCTTCGAGTCTGGTATGGACATTAAGGGGAACTCTACGCCAAAACAAAAAAAATGGTGTAGGGGTCACCCCAAAATCCATACCAGACATGTATCCAAGCACGCAGCCATATCTGGCCAGGATGGGGGGGACAAGCAAGCACCCCCCCTCCTGAACCATGCCAGGCCGCTTGCCCACAACATGGGGAGAGTGCTTTGGGGTCCACCCCAATACACCTTGTGGGGACAAAGACCTCTTCCCCGGTGGTTGTGGGGGTCTGCGGATGGAGGGCTTATAGAAATCTGGAAGCCCCCTTTAACAAGGGGGCCCCCAGATCCCGCCCCCCTATGTGAATGGGTATTGGGTACATTGTATCTCTACACATTCACCAAAAAAAGCAGTGAAATGTGACAAAAGACAATAGCCAGTTTTTGACAATTCCTTTATTAAAAATGTCTTCTTCTTCCCCATGATTCTCCCTCCATCTTCCTCCAGTCTTCCTTCAGTCTTCTCCTTCTTCCTCCAGCTTCTTCTTCACTGGCTTCTTTCTCTATCTTCCTCCAGTCTTCTCCAGCTTCCTCCAGGTTTTTCTTCCTTATTGCTTCATCCCCCATTCTTTTTTCTTCACCACTGCCGCCACTGCTCCCGCTGAAGATTCCAATGACGAACCTCCTCCGATGCTGCAATGGGGCAGATGGCGTCATTCAGAGACCCCACCCTTGTGACTTCACCGCCCGGGGGATGATGAGTCAGTGATGTCACAAAGGGGTGGTGTCTCCATCTGACATCATCCGTTGGCCACGGCCCATAGTTATATATGAACTGTGTGCTATAAAACCGGACAGATTGACTGGCCGCAGAGTTAGAGACCGGTCACTATTTTCATGTTCAGTGGGTCGGTGGCGGGAGCGGTGGTGGAGAAAGACCAGAGGATGAAGTGGGGGAGGAAGAAGCTGGAGGAAGATGGAGAAGAGTGGAGGAAGATGGAGGAAGAAGCAGGGGTAAAAGAAGCCAGAGGAAGATGTAGAAGATCTGAGGAAGAAGCAGAGGAAGAAGAACCTGGAGAAAGAAGAGGATCGAAGCAAGACTGGAGGAAGATGAAGGAGGAAGCGGGGGAAAGAAGAAGACATTTTTAATAAAGGAATTGTCAAAAACCCAATTGGTGAATGGGTAGGGGTACAATGTACTCGATATCCATTCACATAGGGGGGTGGGATCTGAGGGCCCCTTGTTAAAGGAGGCTTCCAGTTTCCGATAAGCCCCCTGCCCGTAGACCCCCACAACCACTGGGCAAGGGCTGTGGGGATGAGGCCCTTGTCCCCATCAACATGGGAACGAGGTGTTTTGGGGGACCACAAAACACCCTCCCCATGTTGAGGGCATGTGGCCTGAAATGATTCAGGAGGGAGGGGGCATTCTCTCGTCCCCCTCCTTTTCCTGTGGCCTGCCAGGTTTGCGTGCTTGGGTAAGGGTCTGGTATGGATTTTGGGGGACCCCATTCCATGTTTTAATATATTTTGGCACAGGGTTCCCCTTAAAATCCCTACCAGACCTGAATGAATTTGAAGGGTTAAAATGATGGGATAAACCAAACTGATGTGCATTTGCTAATTATACTGCTGATTACAATGCATGTTTTCAGGAGGTGATACCGTTGGTGGTATTCAAACCCATGGCTGGAACCTTTGAAGGTACATAGAAAATACAATGTTTGTGTCAGGGCACCATTCCCGTCTCTGTTGAGCTCCCGCGCATGCGCGGGGCAACGGGGCTCCGGCAAATGCCCGGGCGCAATGTGCGCGCGCGCATGAGCGGTACAACGGCGCGCCGTGTGCGTGGACCCGCGCACGGGCGCGCACGTGACAGCCCTGTGGCCAATCAGAGGACTGACAGTCCTATTTAAACCAGCCTCTTCCCCTGAACAGGTTGCTGGTTTGTCTTCAGCTTCCATGTGTTTACCCGTTGCCATACCTGCCTGTTTTGTCCCGGACTTCCGCACGACTCTCCTCTCACCTGGAACCTTTGTCCCTTTGGCTGACGTTACCTGGATTGCTGTTGTCTCCTGCCCTTTGACCTTGGCTTGCACTTACGGACTTCCTCTGATCTCTCCAACTCCTGACCCACGGCCTGTGACCCGGATTTGCCTTTGTTTCCTGCCTGATCCCTCTGGACTTCCTGCCAGTTCCTGCCTGACCTACAGTTGTCTCCAGTCTTCAGCACCTGCCCTGCTACTGTCAGCTGCACCAAGTCTACCTACCAGTTTCCGGCACCGGTGCCTCCTTGTGCCGTCCCTCCTCTGTCTCAACTCCAGGGAGCGGACTGCGCAGGGTCGCAAAGGTGAGCCGTCCTCAGCATCTCGGCCTCGGTGAGTACAGGTTCTGACAGTTTGATTCTTTTCATTCTATACAATAATGTTTTGCATTTTAGGTATTAATATTATGGTACCAACCATCATGGGTGTCCTCCCAATAGGGAAAGGGGGACGTTTGACCCCCCCTAGGATCGTAAGAGAAGACACTTCACTTGGCTCTCACGTAAAACAGTGAGACCAGGACAGGCTTGGTAGTGCAGCAGCAATGAGACATGCTGACAGTGCAGGGAGAGCTCAGGTGGACTGACCCATTGTCACAATGCTGTGTGTCCCCAGTGAGTACAACCACCCCCCTTCTACAGAAATGGAAGAGGCTGCATCGCCTCTGCCCCCTCCCTCCCCTCTGTTCCTGTGTACCGTTGTCCATGCTCTGTGCAGCTTGTGTGCTGCTCTGAAAGGAGTGTGTGGGCGGGAATATTTAAACAAGTAGCTGATAGCTAAAGAGCTGATTAACTCCCCTGTCGGTGTTCCCGAGTCTGGCTCAGGGTAAGATTTTTATACCAAAAGCGGTATCCCCGAGCCAGACTCGGGCTCGCCTTGCTGCAGCCACAGACAAAGTTACTTACCTTGTCCCTGGATCCAGCGAGCGGGTGCTCGCTCGATTCACACAGTGTCCTCCTTTGCCGCCGATCTCCGTTCCATGCAACGTTACGACGCACAGGAGCGGAGAACGGCACCAAATTCAACTTGAAGTAGCACAGATATGAATGGTTATCATTGAGAATCATGGGGTACAGCTTGTCATGCAATTCGGAGGTCCAAATTTGCTGGAAAAGTCAACCAAAGGTAAAACAAGTCATATATATTTTAATAGAAATGAGCTTTATATTTGCATAGTCCTTACTGATTTACATCAGCAGAATAATTGCAGGAAGTGATGTGCACATGGGCCAAAAGCAAATGTGTGGTGATGCCAAAAAAACAAATCAATGAACCCCACCCACACCAAATCTAACTACCACATCCACCCCCACATTGAGTAAGCACAAGTAAGTATCCTACACTTAGACCCCTTTCACACTGAGGAGTTTTTCAGGCGGTACAGCGCTAAAAATAGCGCTGCTATACCGCCTGAAAAACTCCTTCACTGCCTACTCAATGTGAAATCCTGAGGGCTTTCACACTGAGGCGATGCGCTGGCGGGCGAGAAAAAAATCTCCTGTCAGTAGCACCTTTGGAGCGGTGAGTGGAGCAGCGTGTATACCGCTCCTTCACCGCTCCTTCCCATTTAAAACAATGGGAAACCACTGCAATACCGCCCGCTAGCGGCCGATAAAGGGTTAATACCACCCGCAATGCGCCTCTGCAGAGGCGCATTGCGGGCGGTATTAACCCTTTATCGGCCGCTAGCGGGGGTTAATACCGCACCGCTATCGGCCGATTCCCGCGGCAATCCCGGCGGTCCAGTGCCGCTATTTTTATCGGCGCTATACCGCCACCGCGGCTCCCGCTCCAATGTGAAAGGGGCCTTACTCTGCAAATGAGCAGCACCACTTCTTTGCTAAAGAGGGACCTCACCATGTCCACCTAGATGGAGCAGCACAGGAACTTCCGGGTGATTACAATGACTCATTCCCGAGTCAGAAGGTGAAACTACACTCTTTTGATCACAGCTGTGAATATTTGATCACAACCACGATTAGAATTTTTTTTTTAATTTATTTGCAGATATGTGAACCTGTATTTCTACATATAACGATAAACATGTCCACCGACCAATCTATAGCTGACCATAGCAGTAAGTAGCATTGGAAGGCTAAAGTAGTTAACAACAAAACCTTGGGAATGCCCAGGGAAAAACCAAGCCTCCTTACCGACCAGCTCGCAGAACAACCAATTAACCTGTTTAACAGTATGCGTTAAAAACAGGGGTTTTGTCCGCACGCATTTGCAAACGCATGCGTGAGCCACAGAGCCGCGCCAAGGCACCCGGTAATCTGTGGTCCTAACACTAAACAATGAGTGTCCCCACAATGGAGGCACATGCATTCTAATGGATAGATGAGGGCAGGTGGACTGAAGGGGAGCCACCCCTCCTTAAAGGTGCAGGAGCACACCAAACACCCAGCATGTAGCACAATGGCTGCATGTGCCTCCATTGTGGGGACACTCATTGTATAGTGTTAGGACCACAGATTACAGGGTGCCTTGGCGCGGCTCTGTGGCTCACGCATGCGTTTGCAAATGCATGTGGACAAAACCCCTGTTTTTAACGCATCCTGTTAGACAGGTTAATTGGTTGTTATGCGAGCTGGTCGGTAAGTAGGCTTGGTTTTTCCCTTGGCATTCCCCAGGTTTTGTTATCTGCTTTAGCCTTCCAATGCTACTTACTGCTATGGCCAGCTATAGATGGAGCGGTGGACATGTTTATGTTTCACCTGTGGTGCTTGTATTGGTCCAGCAGTGCACCAACACCTTTGCAGCCATTGTGCTACATGCTGGGTGTTTGGTGTGCTCCTGTACCTTTAAGGAGGGGTGTCTCCCCTTCAGTCCACCTGCCCCCATCTATCCATTAGAATGCATGTGCCTCCATTGTGGGGACACTCATTGTTTAGTGTTAGGACCACAGATTACAGGGTGCCTTGGCACGGCTCTGTGGCTCACGCATGCGTTTGCAAATGCGTGCGGACAAAACCCCTGTTTTTAACGCATACTGTTAGACAGGTTAATTGGTTGTTCTGCGAGCTGGTCTGTAAGTAGACTTGGTTTTTCCCTGGGCATTCCCCAGGTTTTGTTGTTGCATATAATGATATTTGAAGGCAAACTTAAGGGAGTTTGATAAGAAATGGTGTCCCTGGGATTGCAGAAATGATGTCCCTGGGAAAGACAAAGGCCCAGTTTTAGCCCTGGTTCACACTGGTTTAGCTAAACTCACACAATTTTATTCCCGCATGTCAGTCCAAAATGCGCTCAATAATGTAGTTTTATTTTGCCAGCAGAAACAAAATTATGTACATTTGTTTACTAGCATAAAACAATATTCTACAGGCTATTTGGTGCTACATTTAGCAAAACAGTTAGCAATTGGGTTGTAAGGGCCCTGCTCATAGGAGCTTACAATCTAAAATGTGTCTAAACCTTGCAGTGGACACACCTTTACTTTCAGGGTATAATGGGCAATACATTTCATAGTACAGCCACTCACCCAACATTCCACATCACATTTTTATCTGCAAGATTATAGAAACATTATTCTTATAAAGCATTTCAACATAATATTAAAAAAGGCACATATTCAAACTATAACACCCACCACCACCCCACAATACACACACATATATTGGTGACCATGTTCTACTAGAAGCTGCATTTCTGTGTACATGATTAACCACTTAAGGACCCCTTCACACCGATATACGTTGGCAGAAGGGCACGGCTGGGCACAGGCACGTACCTGTACGTTGCCTTTAAGAGCCCAGCAGCGCGACCCGGTCTGAAGCTCCTTGACCGCCGGACACGATCGCCGCCGGTGTCCTGCAATCGGGTCACAGGAGCTGAAGAACGGGGAGAGGTGTGTGTAAACACACCTTCCCCGTTCTTCTGTGTGGCAGTGACACTGATCGTCGGTTCCCTGATATAGGGAACGACGATCAGTGACATCACGCCTACAGCCACGCCCCCCTACAGTAAGAATCACTCCCTTAGGGCACACTTAACCCCTTATCGCCCCCTAGTGGTTAACCCCTTCACTGCCATTGTCATTTTCACAGTGATCAGTGCATTTTTATAGCACTTTTCGCTGTGAAAATTACAATGGTCCCAAAAATGTGTCAAAAGTGTTTGATATGTACGTCATAATGTCGCAGTCACGAAAAAAAAAATCGCTGATCGACGCCATTACTAGTAAAAAAAAAATTATTAAAAATGCTATAAAACTAGCCTCCATTTTGTAAAATTTGCGCAAACCAATCGATAAACGCTTATTGCGATTGTTTTTACCAAAAATAGGTAGAAGAATACGTATCGGCCTAAACTGAAGAAAAAAAATGTCACTCTATTTTGTTTATAGCGCAAAAAATAAAAACCGCAGAGGTGATCAAATACCACCAAAAGAAAGCTGTATTTGTGGGGAAAAAAGGACATCAATTTTGTTTGGGAGCCGCGTCACACGACCGTGCAATTATCAGTTAAATTGACGCAGTGCCGAATCGCAAAAAGGGGCAAGGTCCTTAACCTGCATATTGGTCTGGGTCTTAACTGGTTAAGCAATGGGATCAAAGAGTAGAAGGTCAGCAGATGCTCCCAAAACAAGAATGCATGGTCAAACAGGAACAACACACACACAAAATTTACAGCATTGCCACATAAACCCACTTTTGATGGAAGAAAATGCACAAGAATTATAGCAAACAGCCCTAGTTGGGTGTTTCTGGCCACTTCTCAGGCCAAACAAACCTCCCCTACTGCAGCCCTTTGTATAAGATAGGTTGTATTGTTAGCAAACTGACACACACCCAATAGAAGTACACGCCCACCAGTATCTTTTAATCTGTCTCTTCATGTATGTCTAAAGTGATTGCACCTAATGAGCAGGAACACATAATACAATTTGCAACTGTGTTAGCCCTTGGCTATGTGCATCAAATCTCCAACTACAGGCCAAAGATTGAACTCCAATGGCATTCACATAAACAAAGCAACGGTTTTCTAAGCATATGTATCTGTGCAGCGTAAGCCCTACAATTTTAAATGTCCAAGTCCCTAGGCATGATTAGTGCTAACAAACATTAACATTAGTCCAGGGGTGTATTTAGGTTTTGTGCCGCCCTAGGCCTGGTGAAACTCGCGCACCACCTACATTATATATGACGCACTCCTTCCTTTTTAAAACCCGCCCTGTCATTTTCATAGGATGAGGACAGGGTGGGATGAGGACATGGGGACAGGGTGGGATGAGGACAGGGGGGCAGGGTGGGATGAGCACAGGGGGGCAGGGTGGGATGGGATTTTGCCACCCCCGCAAAGTGCCGCCCTAGGCCTGGGCCTTGTCGGCCTAGGCCATAATACATCACTGCATCAGTCCCTGGCTGTAATGAGCTTCCAATCTAAATTTCAAAACAAATTTTCTTATTTTAGAGACTATTTTTCGACAGGAGACAAATAAAATGCCAGCATGTCTTGGGATTGTGGTGAGAAACCCACACAGGGAGAACATATAAACTTCAACACAAGCATTAGCATGTTGGGGAATTGAATCAGCAACCCCAGTGCTGCTAGACATAATTGCTACCCACTTAGCCAGTGGGCATCCTCACACATGTAAGGGCAGATCCACGTACCTGCACGCAATAATACGACGGGCGCAGCGTATCTAAGATACACTATGCCGCCGTAACTTTTTTTTTAAATACGACGTGACCCGACGTAAACAACGTTTTTTTTAACTGCGCATGCGCCATCTGTGGGGGTATCCCAGTGCGCATGCTCGAAATTAACCCGGAACAAGCCAATGCTTCCGACGGTGACGTCATTCTACGCAAAGCCCTATTCGCAAACTACTTACGCAAACGACGTAAAAATTTCTACGCGGGAACGACGGCCATACTTAACATTGAGTACACCTCATAACAGCAGCTTTAACTATACGCCGGAAAAAGGCGAACGCAAACGACGTAAAAAAATGCGCCGGACGGACGTACGTTCGTGGATCGCCGTAACTAGCTAATTTGCATACTCGATGCGGAATTCGACGGAAACGCCACCTAGCGGCCGCCGAAAAATTGCAGCTTAGATCCGACGGCGTACTAAGACGTACGCCTGTCGGATCTAGCCGAGATGCCATCGTATCTTTGTTTTGTATCTTCAAAACAAGATACGATGGCAAAATTTTAAATTACGCGGCGTATCAAGAGATAAGCCGGCGTAATACTTTTGTGGATCTGCCCCGTAGTCTGCATCTCTGTGGTGTGAACCAGCCCTAAGTCCATAGCCATGCTCGCTATCACAAGCCATATACAATATATTGTCCTAAGTATTAGGACGCCTGCCTTTTATACGCACATGAACTGTAATGACATCCCATTCTTAGGGTGTAGGGTTCAACATTGATTTGTCCCACCCTTTGCAGCTATTACAGCTTCAACTCTTCTGGGAAGGCTGTCCACAAGGTTTAGGAGTGTGTCTATGGGAATGTTTGACCTTTCTTCCAGAACTGCATTTGTGAGGTCAGGCACCGATGTTGGACAAGAAGGCCTGGCTTACAGTCTCTGCTCTAATTTATCCCCAAGGTGTTCTGTTGAGGTCATGACTGTGCAGGCCAGTCAAATTTCTCCACCCCAAAGTCACTCATTCATGTCTTTATGGACCTTGCTTTGTGCACTGGTCCAAATCATTTGGTGGAGGGAGGATTGTGATGTGAGGTTGTTTTTCAGGGGTTGGGCTTGGCCTCTTAGTTCCAGTGAAGGGAACTCTTAAGGCATCAGCATACCAAGACATTTTGGACAATTTCATGCCCTCAACTTTGTGGGAACAGTTTGGGGGTGGCCCCTTCCTGTTCCAACATGACTGTGCACCAGTGCATAAAGCAAGGTCCATAAAGACATGGAAGAGGGAGTTTGGGGTGGAGGAACTTGACTGGCCTGCACAGACTGACCTCAACCCGATAGAACACCTTTTGGCTGAATTAGAGCGGAGACTGCGAGCCAGGCCTTCTCATCCTACATTAGTGCCTGGTCTCACAAATGCGCTTCTGGAAGAATGGTCAAACATTCCCATAGACACACTAAACCTTGTAGAAAGTCTTCCCAGAATCTGTTATAGCTGCAAAGGGTGGGCCAAATCAAATTTTAACCCTAAGGGACTAAGACTGGGGTGCCATTAAAGTTCATGTGTGTGTAAAGGGAGGTGTCCCAATATTTTTGGCTCGATAGTGTATCTAGCAAGATTTACAATGGTGTAGGAACACATAAATACTACATTCAGACATCGTTTTGGGAACTGAGTCAGGAGTTATGTTAAACGACATAGGAAGATTAGACAACCTCTCTACATGAAGCGGCATGCTTGGGATTCAAAGACCCTCAGAGATGCTAAGCAAAAGTTCTAACCTCTAAGCCACAGAACTGCCACATGTGGAAACCTCCTACACATAAATAGACATATTCTGCATTTCTTTGGACATATAGGTGGTGGAATTACATTACTCAAGAGTTATTCTTCTTGATTTATTCTGTGATATTTGGTGGTTCTTGGTGGGTAGAATAGTGATGTTACCCTCTAATTTTTGGGAATTACATTTTGATTTCTGATGTTGGTACACATATCAATTTTTTTTTTTGGCCTCAAATTGTGATTATTTTGAAATAATAAAAAACACAAAAAATGTGACTCATTTTAAATTTGCATAGGCAATGGTATTGTTTGTGGTTTGTAAAGACAACTGAGTGAGTTTGGGTAAAGATGTTTGTGAGATGGAGAGTAACAAGTTAAAGTGACAGATACAAATATATTTTACCAAAACATTCCACATTCCAGCATTCTTAAAAAGAAAATAGTTTAAAGGGTTAGTAATAGAAAACATTTTTTTCCTTTAAAATAACAAACATGTCATACTTACCTCCACTGTGCAGTTCGTTTTGCACAGAGTGGCCCCGATCCACGTCTTCTAGGGTCCCTCGGCGGCTATCTCTGGTCCTCCCTGCAAGTACTGACCACAGTCATGCAAAAGCTTGCATGGTGGTGAGTAATTGCGGGCGCGCTCCCGTGATACAGCGAGCGGCCATAGCCGCTCACTGTATCACTCGGCCCCGCCCCTCATTTTATCTCAACAAGAAACGTATTTATTTGGGGAAGTTAAAATTGTACCATTAGAATCAACGGCTGATACTTGCATTGGGCTACTTAACTCAAATTTTCACTCCCAAAAAATGCTCTTTAACCCAGCGCTCATTTTGGTATTTACTATTGTACCCTGTAAAAAGCCATGGCAGCTAACATTAGAGTAGTAGTAACTACTGCAGGTATGAGCATGCTCAGTTGTGTTGGAACCTAGTTGTATAGTGAGGGTGAATTTATCTTTTCTCAGACTTTTAAAGACATTTCAGTGTAGAAACCATTTTTTTCATACAGTTTAAAATCAGATTATCTTTAAACAATATACTGCACATTTCAGTACCATTCAGGCAATTATATCATGCTGTAAACAATATTTCCATGTGCACTACTCCAGGTTTTAGTAGAATAATGCCACATACACACGATCGGTTCATCCGATTAAAACGGACTGATGGATTTTTTCATCAGATATCCGATGAAGCTGACTTTCATCAGTGGTGCCTACACACCATCAGTAAAAATCCGTTTGTGTCAGAACGCGGTGACGTAAAACACGTAAAAGACGTGCTGAGAAAAATGAAGTTCAATGCTTCCGAGCATGCGTCGACTTGATTCTGCGCATGCATGGATTTTTAACCGATGGACTTGCCCACAGACAATCATTTTTTTCTATCGGTTTTTTAACCATCAGATAATTTTAAAACAGGTTCTAAGTTTTTTCACCAATGGGAAAAAAAAACGATGGGGCCCACACACGATCGGTTCGTTCAATGAAAACAGTCAATCGGACCGTTTTAATCAGACGAACCTATCGTGTGTACACAGCATAAGGGTTTGAGTGCTATTTGTTTTCAGGGAACTAGTAAATTAGATTTTTAGAGAGTCTTTTTTTTTTTACCAGCGACTTAAAGAGGAGGTTCCATTAAAAAAAATAAAAAAAATTTAAAGTCAACAGCTACTAACACTGGAGCTGCTGACTTTTAATAAGGACACTTACCTGTCCTAGCCGCCAGTGATGTCAGCCCCCCGATCCTCGATCCTGGCAGCTCCAAGCGCCGCCATCCACAGTAAGGGAAACAGGCAGTGAAGCCGTATGGCTTCACTGCCGTTTCCTACTGCGCATGCGTGAGCAGCGCGGCGCTTTGCGAATGGGCCTGCTGCTTTCTGGGACACACACAGTTCCCAGAATGCGGCGCGCCCCATTCACAAGAAGACGCCCAGTGTGGGAGGAGGAAGAGAATCCACCGCGGACGATGAAGAGGCAGATTCGGCACTTCCGCATAGCAACAGCTATTTAGGGTGAGTAAATTTTTTTTTTCATTTTTTTTGGGGGGGTTTTTGGTGAAATATTTTTATTTTTTGGTGGAACCTCCACTTTAAGTGAATACCGTTTTAGCACTAATTTGTGGTAACTAGAGCCACAGGCCTATTGTAAATGACACCCTGTGTGTGTGATTAGATTACCATTTTGACATAATGCTGTTTTTGTTAAGCCAAAGGTGATTTAAAGAGTCATTGTAATGATTTGATAAAGATTTTTCTTTTGTTTGTTCATGCTGCATTCAAATCCAAAACAATATAAAAATTATTTTTTTCGACAATTCAATTCGAAAATGTATCTATTTGAACGTTTCGAAATGAAAAAAAAAACAGAAAATTCCAAGAAAATTCTAAAATTCCGAATACGAATTCCGAATACGAATTGAATGAATCTCAGGAATTGAACTAAATGAAATAACTAGATTAACGGATCAAACTAATATTTTTATCATGCACATGTCTACTAATTAGCATTGCACAGATGTTAAAATATTATCTAGAATATATGTTGGCCTAAATTTGTGAAGAAATTTGATGGGAAAGCAGACAGGAAATAAAACTTCAATCTTAACCTTAAAGCGGGGGTTCACCCTTAGAGGGCACTTTTCCCCCTTAGATTCCTGCTCGTTATTACTAGGGGAATCGGCTATTTATTTTAAAATATGTGCAGTACTTACCCGTTTACGAGACGCATCCTCTCCGTCGCTTCCGGGTATGGGCTTCGGGAATGGGCGTTCCTTCTTGATTGACAGGTTTCCGAGAGGCTTCCGACGGTCGCATCCATCGCGTCACGATTTTCCGAAAGAAGCCGAACGTCGGTGCGCAGGCGCAGTATAGAGCCGCACCGACGTTCGGCTTCTTTCGGCTACGAGTGACGCGATGGATGCGACCGTCGGAAGCCTCTCGGAAGAATGTCAATCAAGAAGGAACGCCCGCTCCCGAAGACCCATACCCGGAAGCGACGGAAGAAGATGCAGCTCGAAAACGGGTAAGTACTGCTCATATTTTAATATAAATAGCCGATTCCCCTAGACCGAACGAGCAGGAAGCTAAGGGGAGATTTTTTTTTTTTTTTAAATGGGTGAACTCCCGCTTTAAATAAATAAAAAAGACAGCAGACAACTTGTTGGATATTAAAGGCAGCGGTTGTTTATTATTGGTTTTAAAAATTGTGGGTAAGCATTCAATCAAATTTCAGATATAAATAAGCTTCGGCTAGCCTAGCCACTATGGCTCAGGCTGCAAACACAAACTACCCCACTTCAAATCAGACAATAAACTTTATAACACGTCACATTTAGAAATATAATATATATATATATATATATATATATATATATATATATATATATATATATATATATATATCTACACATATACAATTTTTTCTTTTATTATTATAAAGCATAACCAATAGCTAGTCCCCCTTTGTTATTTGTTTACAAAGGTGACCCTACCACATAACAGCCGCGACAAATAATAATAGGGGAGGGGGGGGAGAGAACACCACAGCTCCTGTCCTCTGAGGCGAATGAGCTAGCAGCTACTGAACCCCTAATTTATACCCCCAGACGGGCTGGTTCTGACCAGTTTAAACCCGTTTTTCGAAGGCTTTGCACGAGACCCAGGAAAGGTCACCTGTACCCCTCTCCCAAGACAGGGGGAACTTGAAACTGCCCTCCCGAAGCTTTCCCATGAGGAAAAGGGGGTAATCCCTTTTTTCCCATGAGGAAAAAAGGTAATCATATTCCTCATATACATCCAAAGGAAAGCTCTTTTTTGGGGAAAAAAAGGCATACGTTTTGTTTGGGTACAGCATTGCATGATCGCAAAATTGTCGGTTAAAGTAACGCAGTGGACTGCTCATGAAGGGAGGTAAATCTTCCAGGGGGCAAATTGTTAATAAAGGACTTGTCAGACATTTGGGTGTCTTTATTTCTAGGTTATGCTTTTTTGTGAATGAGTAAGGGTACTATGTACCCCAAAGTAATTTACATATGGGAGGGTGGAATCTGGGAGTCCCCTTATTAATAAAAGGGCTTCCATATTCCAATTCCAGGGTTGTGAGAAAGAGACCCTTGTCCTCATCAACATGGGAAGAAGGTGCTTTGTTTGGAGGAGTTTCCCCCTGGCAAGGCACCCAACCATGTTGATGGCATGTGGTCTGGTATGGTTCAGGAGGGGGACTGAATGCTTGTCCCCCCTTCCTTTACTGGTCAGCTTACATGCTCAGATTAAGGGTCTGGGATGGATTTTTAGGGGAATCCCCTCTTAAAAACAAACTTGAAGGTAGTGGACAGGAGAAGGTAGAATACACATTTCCATTTCCTTTTGCTGGATTTGTCCCAGCAGGCAGTAGCACACTGCTGAAACAAAACAGGGTGTTTTTCCTTTTTTTTCAATTCATTCCAACACTTTTACTGTAGTTCAGCATCATCAGGATAACTTAAGGATCACTCACACTTCAGCCCTGGGGGCTTGCAACAGACACATATACTGCAAGAAGGACAGACCCTCTAGACCTGGGCTAGAGCCATGGGGCCTTACAAAAGGCACACAACCTGCTCACAGCTGAACATCCCCTAGGACTCTTCATTTACTCAAATGAGAAGACTGAAGGGCACTTTTAGAACAGCGCTCAGCTGTTTTATCCAAAAATTGTTCAACCCAGGTATGACAAACTTGGCAGGGGTTGGTCAACTGACAAGACAGGCAGAAGTGTATGTACTCTGACCCCATCATCAAGATTCTGGAGCTCTTTAAACAGAACCTGGCATTTAATTTAACACAAAATGTCCCTGAACACCAAATATTCTAAAAGTTGGCTTGATAAAATACCAAAACACTAATCACAGGAAGGCTGTAAGGCAACACATCTCTACATATAGTCTTGAGCTGTAAATACGGAACTATTATATACAATATAATATCAATAAATAATATACATGTGCATGTGTTTTCGTCCGAATGCATTTTCGTCCGAATTTCAGGTTTCAGGTTACGTACAGTAACAAACGATAACGAAAGCACAGAAAACGAAAACCAAAAGATCCGACATAAACAAATGCTTTATTTTCGTTTTCATTTTGGTCGAATGTGCCTAACCTTAACTCTATTAGTCCAATATTATTTGACATAAAGAGAAAAGATTCGACATTGAAAGAAAAGATTCGACATTATAGAGACATGAAGAAGAGTCGACATAGAGAGAAAAGATTCGACATAGAGAAAAAAGATTTGACATAGAGAGACATGAAGATTCGACGAAGTAGCTAAAAACATACAATCGCAGCAAGCGGACATTTATGGTGAAATGCTCCGCCCATAGGCTATAGAAGAATTCTAATGTTGGTTGACTAGTAATAATAATTAATAAATATAATTATTATTAGTCATACAACATTAGAATTCTTCTATAGCTTGTAGGCGGAACATTCGACCGGAAATGTACGATTGCGGCATCGTACAGTTTCGTTGCTCCTTCAAATCTTTTTTTATTTTTTTAAGATTCCGTCAAATCTTCTTTTTTTTTAAAGATTCCGTTGAATCTTCTTAGAACATTCGACAGACACCATAAGCCTTCAATGACAGATTCGACCTTAATTAATTTGGATTTTAGGACCAATGCATTTTTTTAATGAAAAACAAAATTAATAAAAACAAATTTCGGGAGTAACTAAATAAATTTAATTTTTGGACGAAAACGAAATTCCGAAACAAAATATTTCAGTTTGCACATGTCTAATAAATAACTCCGAAAATTTCAATATACAGATGATTTTTTTAAGCAAATGAATGGAACAATTTTAGTTATTGGTTGCAAAGGATGAATAGCATTCTAATAATTACAAGATAATAAGCTCAATTCCAAAAGGTCACTAAACAGATAATGGATTTCAATGAGATTAAAAAAATGATATGCAGGTGGCTGATAATATGTGCTACATTTAGTAGTTTTGCTAATATACAGTAAACTGGCAAGTAGTAGTTTTGCTAATATACAATAAACTGTCATTACCTTAAAAACGAAAGAAAAGTTCTTAGGGTCATGTGTGCCTTCAAAATCGAATTGATTTATTCTTCTAGCAACACAGTGATTAGTTTATTTCTAGAAACAATATAACAAGGTGCCAGATTACAATTTATTTTATTATTTGTTTGTTTTAATTGTATTTCATTAGCTACAAGAGTTCCAGGCAATATGTGAAATGAGATGTGTCACAAAAAATCTAATTCTGATTTTAAAACTAGAAAAGAAAACCTCTCAGAATGCTGTTAAAATACTCACAACATTGTCAATTTGCAAAGTGAGATTACTAAAAATAACTTACTTTCTCGATATACAGAAATACTATCATCTCAACAGTTACATAGTTACATAGTTACATAGTAGGTGAGGTTGAAAAAGACACAAGTCCATCAAGTCCAACATAAGTAAAGAAAAGTATTCCTACCCCTTGAAATGTTCCACATTTTGTCATGTTACAACCAAAAACTTAAATGTATTTTATTGGGATTTTAAAGAAAAGACCAACACAAAGTGGCACATAATTATGAAGTGAAAGGAAAATGATAAATGGTTTTTAAAACGGAAAATTGTATACTCACCTTTCCGTAATTTTCCTTTCCTGACGCATCTTCATGGCAGCACACACTGGGTTGTGACTCCGCCCCCACAACCTGACAGGATTGGTTAGCTATAAATTTGAAGGGGAGACGCCCCGCACCATTCTCTGTATATATCATCATAAAACAATAGGGCGGGCATCTGTGTGCTGCCATGAAGATGCGTCAGGAAAGGAAAATTACGGAAAGGTGAGTATACAATTTTCCGTTTTCCTGACGCATTCATGGCAGCACACACTGGGAAATAACTCGCCAGTCGGGAGGGTGCAAGAAAACAGTAATATTTATTCTCTATAGTGCTGAGGAATTGGCTCTAAGAACAGATCTGCCAAAGTCGACGGTAGCCAGGAGAGCAGAATCCACTCTGTAGTGAGAAATTAAGATGTGTTGGGAAGACCAAGTTGCTGCTCTGCCTATGGTTTCCGGTGAAATCTCGCAATATGCTGCCCAAGAAGTGGCCACTGCCCCTGTCGAATGAGCCCTAATGCTCTTTAGGAGTCGTAAGTTGCTGGATGGAATAGGTCTCCGCGATAGCACTAACAACCAAGAGGTAATGGTACGGGAGGTAGCTGGCTGACCTCGTCTGCTCCCGTGTGGGATAATTAAGACAGAATCCGTCTTCCTGAGATGTAGCTGTGAAGTAACTGGAGATGGTAGGTTTGACATCCTAGGCATGGGACTCGCCCCTCTCATTAGTAAAAGATGGAAGGACGATGTCCTGGTTATAATGAAAGGAGGAAGTTACCCTTGGATAAAAATGGTCTGAGGGCTTCAGAACCACTCTGTCAGGGGAGAACACTAAATAGGGGTTCCGTAGCCATAAGTGCTTGTATCTCCGACGTCCTCTTAGCTGAGGTGATCACAATACGGGAAGCCATCTTCAGAGCTAGGTTCCACGGTGAGACTAAGTTGAATGGAGAAAAGGGTGGATTGGACAGGGCCTCGAGTACTACACAGAGATGCCCTGTTGGAAAGGCTGGCCTCCTAGGTGGTCTGATCTTACGCAGGCCCTGAGGAACAGAGTGACCGGATGATGAAGAGCCCATCTAGTACCCGTCATGGCTGAAAGGGCGGATACTTGCACCTTCAGGGTACCCGGGCTCGGGCCCTTGTTAAGCCCTGACTGAAGAAATTCAAGAATTTGAGATGGGATTCCAATCTCTTTGCTGCGACGACACAAACCTCTCCCAGATCCTAGTATAGGTGACATCAGTGGAGCTCCTTAGAGCTTGTAATAAGGTTGATATTACCTCCTGAGAGTATCCTAGTTCCCCATACCTAGCCCTCTCAACTTCCAAGCTGGCAAATGCAGCTTCTCTGGACTGGATGGAAGAATTGCCTCTGATGTATGAGATCCCAGGTTACTGGAAGATGTATTGGAGGCCGCGTACCTAGTTGTAGCAGGGTCGTAAACCATGGCCTCCTCGGTCGGAACGGTATTAGTACAATAACCGTGGCTGAGGACCTCCGAAGTCGGGACAGGAATCTTGTAATCCGAGAAGTTGGAAGAAAAATGTACCCCAGCTCGAAGCTCCATGGAAGAGCTAGGCAGTTTGTCCCTTCGGCTGATGGAAAGTGGGCTCTGGACAGGAACCTCTGACACTTGGAGTTCTTTGGCGTGGCCGCTAGGTCGACTTCTGGTATTCCACAAGTTTTCGTAAGAATGGAGAATACCTGTTGGTTCAGGGACCATTCGTTGTTTGAAAGTGTATCTCGGCTTAGGTAGTTGGCCAACGAATTCTGTGTTGCCGGGACGTACACTGCCCATAGATCTAACAGGTGCACTTGTGCCCTTTCCAATATGGGCAAACTTCCTCTTGAAGCGTGCGACTCCTGATGCCCCCCTGTATCTGGATACATGACACCGCTACTTGTTGTCCATCCTGATCAGGACACTCTTCCCCTCTAGAAGAGGCGCAACGGCCAGGAGAGCCTGAAAGGCTGCTCTGAGCGCTAAAATATTTGACACTATGCCCTGAGCTCGAAAGTGCCACTGTCCTTGGGCTACTTGGTCTAGATGGTGTGGACCCCATCCCCCCTGGCTGGCGTCCGATGTTACTACTCCTGGACTTGGGGGAACTATTGGAATGGACTCCCTGAGGTTGGACGGGTGTGTCCACCACCATACTAATTGCTTTACCCAGTTCGGGATGTGAATGGTTTGGAGTATTGATGTTCCATTCCACTGCCTGAGAAAGGAGTTCTGTAAGACTTGCATGTGTCACAGGGGTCACTGTATCAAAGATATGGATGCTGACATGGACCCCCGGGTACTGAGGCAGGCTCTGACAGTAGACGTCTGGATGATAGCAGATTCTGTACCTTCTGGAGTAAGGGCTTCAGCCTCTCTTGAGGGAGTTGCACCCGGTACAACCTGGTATATTATTCTGCCCCTAGGAACACCCTGACTTGCTGAATGCTCTGGGTGCTGAGGCGATGCCGAATGGGGGGCACCAAAATTGGAAATGAGATTGATAGATTGAGAACCGAAGGGACCTCTGGAAGGCGGGATGATCGGGACGTGAAGGTAAACGTCCGAAAAATCTAGGAGATAGCATCCAGTCTCCCACGTCCACTGTCAACAAAATGGACTGAAGGCTTTTCCAATCTGAGGGCCTCTATTTTGATCGTCTGTTGAACCTCTTTAGGTCCAGGACTGGACATAGATCCCCTGTTTTTTTTTTTTTTTTGTACCAGAAATAAAGGGGAATAAAACCCCCTCCCTTTCTGGTGCGGAGGTACTTGGTAGGCTGGAATGTGTTCCCTGGCAATGTGCCCATGAATTTCCAATTGTGACCGGTCTTGATAGAGGATAGTGTCCATGAATCTGTTATACGAGTTGCCCATATCCGAGCGAATCTCTTGAGTCTGGTGCCCACCTGAGCTGGGTGGGCAGACGGACCCTCAAAAAGGACTTCTGCTGTTCCCCGGCTGTGATAGCCTTGGCTTACTGTAAATACATGAAGGAGGGTCGAGTCTTCCAGTCCCTCCTAAATTTCCTGCCGGGACGGTAGGATCTAGCATCCCTGTACTTGACAGGAAGATCGCGTCTGTAAGCGGGGTCCATAAGGCTCTTCCCAGTCATGAAGTCGCCCCCTCAGGAGCCGTAAGCCAACTTAATTTCCCTGCAGGGAGGAGAATATCTTCCCCTGGTCGGCTCCTTCTAGAATGGAATTCTCAACGTTAGCCGCCCATGCAGCGATAGTTTTAGCTACTGCCGCCGTGGTGATAGCCGGCCTACTAGCGTCTCCTGTCGTGGAGCAGGCTTCCTTCAGTTCTATATTGATTTCACGATCAAGAACGTCCCGGATGGTAACTGCATCTTCAATCGGTAGAGAAACGTCTCTAGCGAGTCGCATTAAAGATGAATCGACCGTAGTTGCATTGATCAAAGAATTGATCCTAGACTCCCACAAGGGGTACAATCTGCAAACTTGTTGCTCATACTGGGCCGCTTATGCGATCTCCCCCACTCATCCTTTATGAGGTTTTCCAGCTCTTTGATGAAGGGAAATGATTCAGGACCCCCTTTTCAGCACCAGGAAATATTTCTGAACCTTCAGAGGTTCTGCCATAACCTCTTCCCAGCCGATCGCTTCCTCGACTGAATGGGCAAATGGTTCAACTAAAGAAGAGACAGTCCGACGCCTGCTCACACTCCTCATTCTTAGAGAGGGTTTTTGCAGCCTGGCGTAACGGCCGGGTGCTGGGCGATGTGCTTGGGGAAGGATCGCCCACAATTGATCCCTGTGCGATTCTCCTAGGAGCTCAGTATATACTCTGGCCTCCGAATCCTTGGTTACTTCAATGAAGCACGAGCGGCAGGCCAATTCCCCTGGCAAGGCTGGCGCCCCGCATATTTTGCAAACATTTGCTGTGGTGCGGGTAAGATAGCTCCATCTGGGATGAAGGTAATCGTCTGCGGTGGAACCGACTATGACAGGAGTGGCTGTGACGCGAGCGGCTATGCCTTGATTGAAGAAAGCAAGAGGGTAACCTTGAGTGACTTCTTGCGCCTTCTGCCGGAAGCATGGCTAGAATCTCCCTCTGTGCCGCAAACTTGCGTCTTTTGACCCGATAGGGCTACCAAAACTGTAGCGTCAGTGGCCAAGCTCTCTTTTTTGTCTCTTCTCTACTTACCACCTTCTGGACGGCCTCTATACCTGGTCAGCTGATGGTGGTCTGCGAGGGCAGTGGCCCCCATGAGGATAGCAGGGAGACAGCCCGGAAAGGTGGGAAAAAAGAGAGAAGGGAAAACATTACAATATGTCCCCCCCCAACATTTCTATTTATTAAATATAATAATTTTATATACATATATCTATCCTTATTTTATTTTTTATTTTTTGGATTATATTAATTGTTTAATTATGGATATACTTTCTCCTACAATATGTTATAAATTAATATATAAATGTATTATATCTTCTATCCTATTTGTTCCTATTTCTTTTTTTTTTTTTTTTTTTTGTGTAATCAATTGGCCCAGGCTGAACTGGGACGAGCCTGCACACACCTGGTGCAATCTTCACTCTGAGTAGAGCAGAGCAGCAGGACTGCAGCCAGAACTACAGAGCGATAGGACTGTTTCCTTTTTTTTTTTTTTTTTAAACGGCGCCGCCATTTGGAAGAGGGCAGAGGAGACCGGCGGCATCATCACTGAGCTGCGTGCATGCGCAGAGCGCTGAGGGGTACGCGGCGGTGACCCCGAGAGTATGGGGTGTCAGAGGAACCACAGGGCTCAGCAGAGCTGAGAAAAAAACAACAGGCAGGCAAAGGTACAAAACGGACTAACCTTAGGTGGCAAATGTAATGATACAAATACCTCTGTGGAAGCACACACTGCACTGGAAGGAAAGACAGAGCGAAAGTGGGGACCACTGCGAGATTTGAAGCTTCTTTAAAGCTTGCTACAGATGCCAGTATAATTCCAGAGCCCCTGAGACCACCAGAACGGGGGTTCCCACCATAAAGCTCATTTAGAGACTGTACAGGAGGGACTTCCAAACAGGAGAGGCTGAACCTGCTGGGGCGATCTGCGGTAAGAGGCATGCTTCTTGCTTGTTCGTCCAATCTGTCAGGTGAGGATAAAAAAAGAGAATGGTGCGGGGCGTCTCCCCTTCAAATTTATAGCTAACCAATCCTGTCAGGTTGTGGGGGCGGAGTCACAACCCAGTGTGTGCTGCCATGAATGCGTCAGGAAAATGTTTTACAAATAAATATGTGAGAAGTGTGTATTCAGCCCCCCTGAGTTAATACTTTGTAGAACCACCTTCTGTACTTGTGAAATTCTTAATAAAAATAGTTTATAAAAAAAAAGTAGAACCACCTTTTGCTGCAATTACAGCTGGAAGTCTTATTGGGGATGTCTCTACCAGCTTTGCACATCTAGAGAGTGGCATTTTTTATCATTCTTCTTTGCAACATAGCTCAAGCTCTGTCAGATTTTCAAGTCTTCCACAGATTCTCAGTTGGATTTAGATCTGGACTTTGGCTGGGCAATTCTAACACATGAATATGCTTTGATCTAAACCAATTTCATTGTAGCTCTGACAGTATGTTTAGGGTCATTGTCCTGCTGGAAGATTAACCTCTGCGCCAGTCTCAAGTCTTTTGCAGACACTTAGGCCACGTACACACGATCAGTCCATCCGATGAGAACGGTCCGAAGGACTGTTGTCATCGGTTAACCGATGAAGCTGACTGATGGTCTGATGTGCCTACACACCATAGGTTAAAAACCGATCGTGTCAGAATGCTGTGACGTAAAACACAACGACGTGCTGAAAAAAACGAAGTTCAATGCTTCCAAGCATTTTTAACCGATGCTTTTGCATACTAACCATCGGTTTTTTACCTATCGGTTAGGCGTTCATCGGTTCAATTTTAAAGCAAGTTCTACATTTTTTGACCTAAGGTTAAGTGACTGATGGGGCCCACACACAATTGGTTTGGACCGATGAAAAGGTCCTTCAGTCCGTTTTCATCGGTTTTGACCGATCGTGTGTACGCGGCCTTACAGGTTGTCTTCAAAGATTGCCCTGTATTTGGCTCCATCCATCTTCCCATCAACTCTGACCAGCTTCCTTGTCCCTGCTGAAGAAAAGCATCCCCACAACATGATGCTTTGACCACCATGATGGTGTATTTAGGGTGGTATGCAGTGTTAGTTTTCCGCAACACAGCATTTTGCTTTTAGACCAAAAAGTTACATTTTGCTCTCATCTGACCAGCACCTTATTCCACATGTTTGCTGTGTAGCCCACATGGCTTCTCGCAAACTGCAAGTGGGATTTCTTATGGCTTTCCTTCAACAATGACTTTCTTCTTGCCACTCTTCCATAAAGTCCAGATTTGTGGAGTAAATGACTAATAGTTGTCCAGTGGACAGATTCTCCCACCTGAGCTGTGGATCTCTGCAGCTCCTCCAGAGTTACCATGGACTTCTTGGCTGCTTCTCTGATTAATGTTCTTCTTGCCCAGCCTGTCAGTTAAGGTGGACGGCCATGTCTTGGTAGGTTTGCAGTTGTGCCATACTCTTTCCATTTTCAGATGATGGATTGAACAGAGCTCTGTGAGATGTTCAAAGCTTTGGATATTTTTTTATAACCTAACCCTTCTTTAAACTTCTTCACAACTTTATCACTGACCTGTCTGGTGGGTTCATTGGCCTTTATGATGCTGTTTGCTCACTAAGGTTCTCCAACAAACCTCGGAGGGCTTCACAACAGCTGTGTTTATACTGAGATTAAATTACATACAGGTGGACTCTATTTACACGACTTCTGAAGGCAATTGGTTCCACTAGATTTTAGTTAGGGGTATCAGCGTAAAGGTGGCTGAATACAAATGCACGCCACACTTTTCACATATTTATTTGTAAAAAAAATTAAAACCATTTAACATTTACATTACAGGTTTATAAGCTGCAGTAAAATCACAGATGCCATAGAAGGGGCTGCCTTTTCTATGTAACACAGATGCAATTAAATGTATATGGTGTAATTTAGTAAACCCAGGTCTATATGGTGCCCTATAGCAAACACATAGGCCCAGATTCACAAAGGAGATATGACGGAGTATCTCAGATAGTCCGTTGTATCTCTCAGAGTATCTATGCGACTGATTCATAGAATCAGTTACGCATAGATATCCCTAAGATCCGACAGGTGTAATTGTTTTACACTGTCGGATCTTAGGATGCAGTACCGCGGTCGCCGCTGGGGGGAGTTTGCGTCGTAAACCAGCGTTGGGTATGCAAATTAGGAGTTACGACGATCCACGATGGTTTTTCGCGTTCGCTACGTCGCCGCTAGTCTAGTTTCCCGTCGCAAAGTTAGTCGTCGTTTTGGGTGCCTTAACTTTAGTCAGCAAACGTATTGCTGTCTAAAGTATGGCCGTCGTTCCCGCGCCAAAATTTAAAATTTCACGTCGTTTGCGTAACACGTCCGGGAATACGGAATTACGCTACGCGCGTCGCCGTTCGAAAAAATTACGTCACTTCGCGCAAAGCACGGCGGGAGTTATGAAACGGAGCATGCGCAGTAGGTCTGGTGCGGGAGCGCGCCTAATTTAAATGGCACACGCCCATTTAAATTATGCGGGCTTACGGCGGAGGCCGCCGGCGTAGTTTTCATCGCAAGTGCTTTGTGAATCAGGCACTTGCGATGAAAACTTGCGGCGGTGTAACGTATCTATGATACGTTATGCCACCGCACTTCTACCTAAATCTGGCCCATAGTACCAAAAGCATAAAAGTATAAAACAAGACCCAGTTGCAAGCATTCCAAATTCAGTATATCTTTAGGCATGTGAGCTGTTTGATACAATAATTAACTGGGCAAATGGATTAATACCTGTGTTCATAGGTGTTCATGTATTCATTTTATACACATTGTAAGTTAGCAGCATTGCACATGACATGGCTTATCCCAGCCCTATAAATAGACCCCTTAGGCCGCATACACATGATAGGATCGCCAGAGGAGAACGCTCTGAAGGACCGTTTTCATCAGTCCAAACCGATCGTGTGTAGGCCCCATAGGTTCTTTAACCTTCGGTCAAAAAAATGAGAACTTGCTTTAAAATTGAACCGATGGATGCCTAACCGATAGGTCAAAAACGATCATTAGTATGCAAAAGCATTGGTTAAAAACCCGCGCATGCTCAGAATCAAGTCGACGCATGCTTGGAAGCATTGAACTTTGTTTTTTTCAGCACGTCGTTGTGTTTTACGTCACCGTGTTCTGACACGATCGTTTTTTTAACCGATGGTGTGTAGGCGCGACGGACCATCAGTCAGGTTCATCGGTTAACTGATGACAATGGTCCTTCGGATCGTTCTCATCGGATGGGCCGATCGTGTGTATGTGGCCTTAGTTTTAAGACAAAAATAAATAAATAGGCCACTAAGAACAATTTACTAAGGCCCCGTACACACGCTAGGACAAAACCGATGAGAATGGTCCGACGGACCGTTTTCATCGGTTCACCGCTGAAGTGGCCTGATGGTCTGATGTGTGTTGAGCAAAGTGAGTTTTTAAAAACTCTTAATTTATAATTTTCAGGTCATTCAGGAATAATCAGTCCCATAAAAAACACCCTGATAATACACAGTATGGGCAATAAACATGTTTGCGAGCAAACTGATTTTTATTCAATTGATTCAGCTTATCAATTCAGCTCATAGAGCTGCTAAGTTTAAATTTCCTTGAAAGAAGATTTATTTTTCGAAGGGTGTTTTTTTTTGGGGGGGGGGGGGATTTTATTTTGCTTGCATTTCATGTTCTATTGGTTGATTGCAACAATTTTCCTTTTTATCTCGTCTTGTTTTTTTCTGTGAATCTTTTTTGTTTTTATCAAAACCATTTAGATTATGATGGGGCAATTTTTTTGCACAATGAAATGCTCATGATAGTTGAAAGAATCTTCCTTGACTCTCTGAAGCCATTTAAAGTCCACTTCACTAAGGCCTTGTACACACGGTCGGACCAAACCGATGTGACTGGTCCGTCGGACCGTTTTCATCGGTTCACCTCTGAAGTGGCCGTACGGCCTGATATGTGTACACGCCGTCAGTCCAAAATCCGATCAGGTCAGAACGCGGTGACGTCAAACACACGACTTGCTGAATAAAACGAAGATCAATGCTTCCAAGAATTTCGGTTCATTCTTATCGGTTTGGTCCGACCGTGTGTACAAGGCCTAAAAGTCACCAACACTTTTTAATTCCCCCCCCCCCTTGACTCAGATATATAAGTTGTTTAGTGGTTAGCATATCTGCCTTATGGCATGGAATCAGAGTCCTTGGTTTGAATCCCAACCAGGACACTATTGCATGGAGTTTGCATGTTCTTTTTGTGTTTGCATGGGTTTCTTCAGGGGTCTCCGGTTTCCTTCTACAATCCAAAGACATTTTGGTAGGAATATTTATATGATAATTACTCAAATACATAAATGAATAGGACGGAACAAAACGTTAAAATGCTTAATAATACTTTTAGACAGAAACCAGACCACATTTTTTCTTATTATTATTAAGAAAAATTTGGTGTTTTGATGAGTTTAGCTTTTATAGCTATTATAGTTTTTATTAATTTGTTAATTCATATATTCCTTCCTAAATTTTTTCTTCTCCTTGAATTCCTATTGTATCTGCTTGTTTACTCATTCACACATTTCTCTTGTTTATTGCTTGTAAAAATAAATATGTCACGTAAAATATGAAAGCAAGGGATGTTTTCTGAAACTGTAGAACGCAAATATAATTTACAGATATCAGTTATATTTAAGATCCTATAGGAAAAGAAAGTACCATTTTTAACATTAAGTTGTGAAATTTATGATATGATCCCTGGGAACCAGACCTTCCTCAGTGAATTTATGCTGGTTGACTTTTCTCAAAACATGCAGATTTGCATATTATTTTTAATTTCCTTTTTCTAATTTATATAATGACCATTGCGGGGAACAGTTTTCTAATTTGTACTGTTTTCATGGGTCCTAAATTGCAGACACCAATGTACTTTTTTCTCTGTAACCTGTCGTTTCTAGACTTATGTTTCTCATCATCTCTGTTCCGCATATATTACTTGTGGCCCTTTCTCAGAAAAAATCTATTTCTGTTTTAATCTGCATGGTGCAAATGAACATTGGACATTTTCTAAGAAGTACAGAGAGCCTACTGTTGACAGCTATGGCATATGATCGCTACATTGCTATATGTTTCCCCTTGTATTATACAATCATTATGAACTGGAAGGTGTGTCAGAACATTATAGTCATTGTGTGGTTAGGGGGGTTCTTTACATCAGTTGTCCCCAATATTTCAAAGCCTCTGATCTTCTGTACTGAAAACAAACTAGATCATTTTGTCTGTGAGATATTAGCGTTGCTTAAAGCGGTGGTTCCCCCTTAAAAACAACTTTTTTTTATTCCACTGGCCCCCCACATTACAATCGAATTAAGGCTATTATTTTTTTTTTTGCTGCTGTACATACCTTGATACAGCATCTTCACCCGTGCATCCGGGTTGCGAGTCCCGCGGGAGTGGGCGTTCCTCACATGTGTTTGATTGACGTTTTTCGGAAAAACGAGCTCCCCCCTGTCGCGTAAGCCGCGTCACGGTTGGCGAAAGGAGCCAAACGGCGAGTCGGCGCTATACTGCGCATGCGCATCGCCGTTCGGCTCCTTTCGCCAATCGTGACGCGGCTTACGCGACGGGGGAGAGCTCGTTTTTCCGAAAAACGTCAATCAAAAGCATGTGAGGAACGCCCACTCCCGCGGGACTCGCAACCCGGATGCACGGGTGAAGATGCTGTATCAAGGTATGTACAGCAGCAAAAAAAAAATAATAGCCTTAATTCGATTGTAATGTGGGGGGCCAGTGGAATAAAAAAAAGTTGTTTTTAAGGGGGAACCACCGCTTTAAGATCGCATGTGGGAACCTTGCCATCTTCAAACTAAGACTACTAATTGTAAGTCTATTTGTCCTCGTAGCACCATGTGTGTTTATTGTGGCGTCTTACGTTCTCATCATTTCATCAATATTAAAAATTCAGTCTAATGAAGGACGATCCAAAGCTTTTTCCACTTGTGCTTCTCACCTGACAGTTGTCTTCATGTTTTATGGGACAACTATGGCTATGTACATGGGACAGTCCAAGCACCTATCTCCTATGCTAAAATATATATTTTTAGTTTATGGTGTTATAACTCCTGTATTAAACCCTTTGATATACAGTTTAAGAAAATAATGAAGTTAAAAATGCATTTCTAAAAATATTTAAAAGCTTTCGTCCTCGGGGACTATGCAGTAGGCCCCAGAAGATGCAGCTATCTTAACCACTTCCATACCGAGTATATATTTAGCAGAGACCCTAGGGATTAAAATGGCAGGCACTACAATTTTTTATGTTACACATCATTTGCGCAGCAATTTTTCAAACGCGATTGTTGTGGTAAAAAAATACTTCATGAATAAAATAAAATAAAAAACACAATATTTACCCCAGTTTTTTAGTATAATGTGAAAGATGATGTTACACCAAGTAAAGCGATACCTAACATGTCATGCTTTAAAATGACGGACACTCGTGGAATGGTGCCAAACTTCAGTACTTAAAAATCTCCATAGGCTAGGCTTTACATTTTTTTTTACAGGTTACCAGTTTAAAGTTACAGAGGAGGTCTAGTACTATAGTTATTGCTCTCATTCTAACGATGATACCTCACTTGTTTGGTTTGAACGCTGTTTACATATGCAGACGCGACCTACACATACTTTACCTTGCAGGGGATCGCCGGCTGAAAAAAAGATATCTGAATGATGCCTGTTGCCTTATGAGGAGTTTATGAGTAATCTCCATTAGCAACTGTAAATATTTGTGTGTGTGTATATATATATATATATATATATATATATATATATATATTTTAGAATAAGATTTGTGCATATGAAATATTGTTGTTGGTAAGGGGTTAACCTAGCGACATGTAGATATATGACAGACTTTGGCTTGAGATCCTAATTCATTTAACACGTCCTTTTGACTGCCGTGTGTGTGTTATGGGAGATGCTCTGCTATTTACCTGTCGTAAATTCAAATGCAAGGAAGAGATCCCATCTGAGTTAAATACTGTAGTGGAGATTTGACAGGGCCAAATTCATTAGCTAGATAAAGGCCTTGTAGTCCCCTGTGTTAACCAACTCTTTATCCACTCCACAGGGTGTTTGATATGCTGATCTGTTCAGGAATGGACAATTTCCCCGGCTATGACCATGCATAGTTAAGTTCCTCATTCAATAGAAGGTGATGACCTTCTCTTTAATTAATTTCTCTTCAAACAAATTATCTCCCCAAGAAAGGAGAGGGGTAACATAATTACCAATCAGGGTGGCCCTGTTCAAGTCAATGAAAGAAGGGCCTATATTAGTGTGAGGTACACACAGAGTAGTATGAGTCATGAGTCTGATGTGGGCCCAAATACAAAACTACTGGTGAATATCAGATAAGCTCCCAGCACTTAAAGTGGTTGTAAACCCTCGGATATAACATTATTAAAAAAATTAGCACATAACACAAGCAGCTGATCGCTGCATGTGAAAGTTTACTCACCGCCGTCATTAGCTGTAAGTTCTTTTTTTTAGTTTTGATGACGTCATCGCGCTTGCGCATTGTAGCCCCGCAAATCCGGCCATTTGAAGCTTGCCGAGTTTTCATCTACATTTCCGGCACTAAATGTGAGCGAGCTCCATGAGTGAGCTTCCCCTCTGTCCTCAGAAGAGAAGTCTCGCGATGTTACAGTCCTCCTGTTTCTGATAACTCCCCCCCCCCCCGTGTGACTGAACAACACTGCAGCCTCAGACATAGGAACGAGTATATTGGTTGCCGTGGTAACGGCAATCCAGATCGAGGCTTGGTTACGGCGGTACGATGCATGCGCAAGATTTCTAACAGAGACCCAGTAAGGGCGGAAGTGACATCAGAAAGAGAAGCAATGAACAGGAGCTAGAATGGCGATTTTTATACCCGGAAACATTGAAAAAAATAACGCTAGCCAACAGGTATTTGCGGGCCTCGTTTTTTTAAATAATAAATGTAATAAGCATTGAAATGACCTTGGCTAATAGAATAACTAAAAAATAGAAAAAGTAGCCCAGGGTTTACTTCCTTTTTAAGGTATACCTTCTTGTCATATGTTTATTTGTTTGCTGTTTGTATATTGATGAACAAATCCTGTAATCTTTTATTTTATACTAATATTTTTTTCCTTGGTGTAGACTATAGATAGATGGCTGTGTATTTGGATAGACTTCAAACTACTTACCAATAAATGTTGTTATTGTGTTAAAGCGGTCACTCTTGGTGAAATAACTCTAATTTAACCCACATCAGATCTTTCAGATATTAAATCTTAAATGTAATAAACAGGTAACATGCTATTACTATACTATAGGGTTAATTATTGTAACAAGACCCTTGCTCGCTCTGTTCCACTCTCCCAACACTCCTCTGCTACTATTGGATCAGATTGCAGATCGCAACGTCTGATGGTTCGGCCATCCGATGCTCCGGGTCTCGAACTACAGCTATGTGCCGTTCAATATCCATTTGGGTTAGCTCAGAACAAACACCAGACAGGCTGTATGTAAGTTCAAACAGGAGACTCTTTTATTGGCTGCACACACATTTTTATACAGCAGTTTGAACACCCTGCCCCCAACAACCACTTTCCTATTGGTCAATTGTAAAGTACATTGTAGTTCTCAATTAGGTCCTCATGGCCATGCAAATGAGGACTTGAAACAGGGTCAGCAGGGATTGGTCTGATAGCTTGAATAGGAGGACTGATATGTGTAATGAGACAGAAGCCCCAGGGGGCAATCACAGTACACAAACAGCCAAACACAGAACAATGCTTTTCCTCCAGACCATGGAGCCGTCTGGAGGGGGGGGGGGGGGGGAGCCTTAAGACAGGGCAGAAGACCCCCCACTGTGTAACAGATTTCAAGTAGAAACACTTCAGCATTCCAAGGTCCATGACAATTGTATTACTATATTTCATACAAAAAAAAAATAATGGGTTCACCTCAATAAACGTTGCCTTTTTCGGCCTAGTCAATCCGGTAACCATTCATGTTTCAGACAGTACAATTCATTTATATTTTTACATATTTTAAATTTACTTGGCTCAATAATTTTTCTGGTGGTCATCTGGCACACATTTTAGATATTTTTCTATTTCCTCATCCTTCCTATTTGTGGCTGTAATGTTTTTCAGTGATGTTGAGAGAAGCATGTTGCTTAGGCCACTAAAAGTTGTGTCTATAGCAGGGGTCTCAAACTGGAGGCCCTCCAGCTTTTTCAAAACTACAAGTCCCATCATGCCTCTGCCTGTGGGAGTCATATTTGTAACTGTCAGCCTTGCAATGCCTCATGGGACTTGTAGTTTTGCAACAGCTGGAGGGTCACCAGCTTGAAACCCCTAGCCTATAGGCTCCAAAGATGAATTCTGGTCCTGATGAAATACAAAATTTGTGGTGGCTGAAACTGACAATATATACCGCCATGTCAGAATAAACTGTTAAGATGTTAACATTTATCAATTGAAGCAAAAACAAAACCAGGAACATCCGTGTCAAACCAATGCCACCTGTTCCATTTTTTTATGCCAGTTTTTATGTCCACTGCTGTTAAATTTCATATTTAGAATGAGAGATATGTACCTCAAGGACCCTACAGCTTAGTTCAGTTTTTTTTTTCTTTATCTTAAAATTAAATCAGATTTTAGAAAGTACCCCTCCCCTATTACCCCCTCTGTTTTTAAAAAAATTATTTAATATATATATATTAATTTTGTGAAAATAGTGCAGCGCTGCATATCTATGTCTTATATAAACAAATATTTATACATTCCATAAAACAATATATGATTTTTTTATATGTAGGTTTCCAAAGCTGTCACCGCTGTGTAAAATCCAATTTAAATGGATCCAATATTCAGTGCATACCACCACCTGCTAAAATGCCTACTCACCTCAAGGATGAGTATAAAACTCATAGACAGAACCCTCCTTGTGTCCACCACGATCAATCCACTTTACCAATGGTAGTAATTCCTACAGTCCCCAAAACGGCAGTTTTTTTGAAACAATAAAAGTTAAATATTCCTTTGAATTTCATACCTGGGGTGTGTGTATAGTATGCCTGTAAAGTAGCGTGTGTTTCCGGTGCTTAAAACTGTCCCTGCACAAAATGTAATTTCTGAAGGAAAAAAAAAATGATGTTGGGTTCCCCCCAAATATCCATACCAGACCCTTCACTCGTCACGTGACCCCGTCCCCCTCTGACGCTGTTACAAGCGCCGCTGCGCTACTGTTCCTCTCTCTGTGTGGGCGCTTCAGTGCCGTAGTGTGTTCCACGATGAAACGCATACGGTGCTCGTGCGATGACGTCATCACCTGGTGCCGTGATGCGTTCCAGCCTGGAACACGGAAGTGCGTCTTATACGGCGCTCTATTTTGAATCTGACTGCAATGTGTTACACCTGATCTCCTGCCTATAAAGGCCTGCATAGGAGATACAGGTGTTGTTCTATTATTGCCAGCAGAAATGCCAGCTGTATTTCAGTCGTGGAGCAGTGTTAGGGTGAGCTACAGCTTGTCAGCATGGAGGCCCTGTTACACCAGCCGCTTCTTGAGCTCCCTATGTTGCAACACCATTCCTGGAAACCACTACTCCTTTGCTGCTGATGTCTTCTCTGCAATACAGCTCTCTGCAAACCAACTACAGGACATTTGGCAACCATCCTCCTTCATGAGAACTTGTCTCCTATCCTTAGAAGCTACAAACGGATAAGTAACCCATGCTACATTTATAGTCAGATAGAAAATCTACTATTAGTGTTTCAACTGCTACCATAATGTTACTACATATGCCGTCTGCTTATCAACATGTTATATGGGAGATACTACTATGCTAAATTCTACTTGCTAAATACTAACTTAACCACTTAAAGACCTCAGGTGTTTTTCAGATTTGGTGTTTGCAAGACTAAAACAGTTTTTTCTGCTAGAAAATTACTTAAAACCCCCAAACATTATATATATTTTTTTTCTAACACCCTAGAGAATAAAATGACGGTCATTGCAATACTTTTTGTCACACCGTATTTGCGCAGCAGTCTTACAAGCGCACTTTTTTTGGAAAAAATTCACTTTTTTGAATTAAAAAATAAGACAACAATAAATTTGGCCCAATTTTTTTATATATTGTGAAAGATAATGTTACGCCGAGTAAAATGATACCCAACATGTCACGCTTTAAAATTGCGCCCGCTCGTGGCATGGCGTCAAACTTTTACCCTTAAAAATCTAGATAGGCGACGTTTAAAAAATTCTATAAGTTGCATTTTTTGAGCTACAGAGTATCTCTAGGGCTATAATTATTGCTCTCGCTCTAACGATCGCGGCGATACCTCACTTGTGTGATTTGAACACCGTTTTCATATGCGGGCGTACTCGCGTATGCGTTCGCTTCTGCGCGCGAGCTCGTCAGGACGGGGCGCTTTAAAAAAAAATTTTTTTTGTTTTCTTATTTAATTTTATTGATTTTATTATTTTTTACACTAAAATATAAAAAAAAAAAATGATCACTTTTATTCCTATTACAAGGAATGCAAACATCCCTTGTAATAGAAAAAAGCATGACAGGTCCTCTTAAATATGAGATCTGGGGTCAAAAAGACCTCAGATCTCATATTTAGGCTTAAATGAAAAAAAAAAAAAAAAAAGGAAAATTTGTCATTTAAAAAAATGACAGAAAAAAAATTGTCTCTTTAAGAGGCTGGGCGGGACTGACGTTTTGACGTCACTTCCGCCCAGCAGAGCTATGAGGACGGGTGGGGGCCATCTTTCCCTCACTCAAGTCCTCACTCTCCAGGCGGCAGCATCGGATCTCCTCCGCCGCTACCGACGGCTCCGGTAATCGGCGGAGGGCGCGGAAAAGCGGCGGGAGGGGGGGGGGCCCTCTCCCGCCACCGATAACGGCGATCTCGCGGCGAATCCGCCGCGGAGACCGCCGTTATCGTTTACACGGCCACCCGCTGAAAACATGGATATCTCAGTTGTGGCAGCAGCTGCTGCCGTTACTGAGATATCCATGTTTAAAAAGAGGACGTATATATACAGTGGGGGGTCCTTAAGTGGTTAAAGGCTTAGCAACCTACAAGATACCAATGCTATGTCTATCTAATATATGCAGCTATAAATACCTCTATGCATACTACGGGGCAGATCCACAAAAGTATTACGCCGGTGTATCTCTTGATACGCCACGTAATTTCAAATTTTGCGCGTCGTATCTTTGTTTTGTATCTTCAAAACAAGATACGACGGCATCTCGGCTCGATCCGACAGGCGTACGTCTTAGTACGCTGTCGGATCTAAGCTGCAATTTTTCGGCGGCCGCTAGGTGGCGTTTCCGTCGAATTCCACGTCGAGTATGCAAATTAGCTAGTTACGGCGATCCACGAACGTACGTCCGGCCGGCGCATTTTTTTTACGTCCTTTGCGTTTGGCTTTTTACGGCGTATAGTTAAAGCTACTGTTATGAGGCGTACTCAATGTTAAGTATGGCCGTCGTTCCCGCCCCGCATTTTGAATTTTTTACGTTGTTTGCGTAAGTCGTTCGCAAACAGGGATTTGCGTAGAATGACGTCACCGTCGTGAGCATTGGCTTGTTCCGGGTTAATTTCGAGCATGCGCACTGGGATACCCCCACGGACGGCGCATGCGCAGTTAAAAAAAACGTTGTTTGCGTCGGTTCACGACATATTTACATAAAACACGCCCCCATCACAGAGATTTGAATGCAGCGCCATTACGCCGCCAAAGATACACTACGCCACTGTAACTTACGGCGCGCATTCTTTGTGGTTTTGAAAAAAAAAAGTAAGTTACGGCGGCGTAGTGTATCTTAGATACGCTATGCCCGACAGATAAATGCGCTGCTGTACGTGGATCTGCCCAGGCCCGGACTGGGACAAAAAATAGGCCCGGGCATTTTAGACTGAGCAGCCCGGGGGGGGGGGGGGGGGCACGCGGCAGGGGTTAATGATGGAATGCCCGCACAGAGAGAGAGAGAGACTGCTCCACATTTGTGGCACAGAGAGAGAGACTGCTCCACATTTGTGGCACAGAGAGAGAGACTGCTCCACATTTGTGGCACAGAGAGAGAAATCACTCCACATTGCTGGAACAGAGAGAAATCGTTGGACATTTCCCATTGTTGTACTGAAGTCAGTTGATAGATCGGAGTCTGTATAACCAGTCTGCACATTGATAGATTGAAATTTCTGCTGAACTGGCAGATTTTCAATCTATTTATGATGGCCTAAGTCCACCAGTCTCTGAGTTTAATAATATCCTCAAATCTTCTGAAAGGGGTTCTCCACTTAGGTTTAGAAATTCACTTTGAACTTCACCTTATTTCCAGAACTCTCATTATGTATTAGATGTGCAAAGAATAAGGTGAGAGAACATCTAATACCTATAAAGAGTAATGAAAATAAGGTGGAGTACAAAGTGAAATATCTGGAGGGACTGGCTGAGGTTAAAACAGGCAGGGAGGAAATTAGGCATCACCTCCTTACTGTCTGTCAAATGCCTCTGAAAAGTGACATGAGAATTGATAACCTTTCAGTGGAGTATCTGTGAGTGCAAGCCTTTTGGCTCACACTGGTGCTCAACATTTTTTTAGGGGGAAGCAATCAAACTGAACAAAAACATCAAATGCAGCCACTGTGCCCCATTATATGCAGCCACTGTGCCCCATCAAATGCAGCCACTGTGCCCCATCAAATGCAGCCACCGTGCCCCATTATATGCAGCCACTGTGCCCCATTAAATGCAGGCACTGTGCCCATCAAATGCAGCCACTTTGTCCCATCAAATGCAGCCACTGTGCCCCATTATATGCAGCCACTGTGCCCCATTAAATGCAGGCACTGTGCCCCATCAAATGCAGCCACTGTGCCCCATCAAATGCAGCCACTGTGCCCCATTATATGCAGCCACTGTGCCCCATTAAATGCAGACACTGTGCTAATCAAATGCAGCCACTTTGTCCCATCAAATGCAGCCGTTGTGCCCCATCAAATGCAGCCACTGTGCCCCATCAAATGCAGCCACTGTGCTACATCAAATGCAGCCACTGTGCCCCATCAAATGCAGCCACTGTGCCCCATCAAATGCAGCCACTGTGCCCCATCAAATGCAGCCACTTTGTCCCATCAAATGCAGCCACTGTGCCCCATCAAATGCAGCCACTGTGCCCCATCAAATGCAGCCACTGTGCCCCATCAAATGCAGCCACTTTGTCCCATCAAATGCAGCCACTGTGCCCCATCAAATGCAGTCACTGTGCCCAATCAAATGCAGTCACTGTGCCCAATCAAATGCAGCCACTTTGTCCCATCAAATGCAGCCACTGTGCCCCAGTGACGTGGCAAGTGGACAATCCACAACTTGTGGCAGGTGACGTGGCCAGGTGATGTGGCAGGTGACGTGGCCAGGTGATGTGGCAGGTGACATTGCAAGTGGACAATCCACAACTTGTGGCAGGTGACGTGACAAGTGGACAATCCACAACTTGTGGCAGGTGTCGTGGTCAGGTGACGTGGCAAGTGGACAATCCACAACTTGTGGCAGGTGACATGGCCAGTTGACGTGGCAGGTGATGTGGCAGGTGACGTGGAAGGTGACGTGGCCAGGTGACATGGCAAGTGGACAATCCACAACTTGTGGCAGGTGACGTGGCCAGGTGACGTGGCCAGTGGACAATCCACAACTTGTGGCAGGTGGCGTGGCCAGGTGACATGGCAGATGACGTGGCAAGTGGACAATACACAACTTGAGGCAGGTGACGTGGCAAGTGGACAATCCACAACTTGTGGCAGGTGACGTGGCCAGTTGACGTGGCAGGTGACGTGGCCAGTGGACATTCCACAACTTGTGGCAGTTGACGTGGCCAGGTGATGTGGCAGGTGACGTGGCCAGGTGACATGGCAAGTGGACAATCCACAACTTGTGGCAGGTGACGTGGCCAGTTGACGTGGCAGGTGACGTGGCCAGTGGACATTCCACAACTTGTGGCAGGTGACGTGGCCAGGTGATGAGGCAGGTGACGTGGCCAGGTGACGTGGCAGGTGACGTGGCCAGGTGACGTGGCCAGTGGACAATCCACAACTTGTGGCAGGTGACGTGGCCAGGTGACGTGGCCAGTGGACAATCCACAACTTGTGGCAGGTGACGTGGCCAGGTGATGTGGCAGGTGACGTGGCCAGGTGACGTGGCAGGTGACGTGGCCAGTGGACAATCCACAACTTGTGGCAGGTGACGTGGCCAGGTGACGTGGCCAGTGGACAATCCACAACTTGTGGCAGGTGGCGTGGCCAGGTGACATGGCAGATGACATGGCAAGTGGACAATACACAACTTGAAGCAGGTGACGTGGCAAGTGGACAATCCACAACTTGTGGTAAGTGACGTGGCCAGGTGATGTGGCAGGTGACGTGGCCAAGTGACGTGGCCAGTGGACAATCCACAACTTGTGGCAATTGACGTGGCCAGTTGACGTGGCAGGTGACGTGGCCAGTGGACAATCCACAACTTGTGGCAGGTGACGTGGCCAGGTGACATGGCAGGTGATGTGGCCAGGTGACATGGCCAGGTGACATGGCAAGTGGACAATCCACAACTTGTGGCAGGTAACGTGGCCAGGTGACATGGCAGGTGACGTGGCCAGGTGATGTGGCCAGTGGACAATCCACAACTTGTGGAAGGTGACGTGGCCAGGTGATTTGGCAAGTGCATAATCCACTCGTGGCAGGTGACGTGGCAAGTGGACAATCCACAACTTGTGGCAGGTGTCGTGGTCAGGTGACATGGCAAGTGGACAATCCACAACTTGTGGCAGGTGATGTGGCCAGTTGACGTGGCAGGTGACGTGGCCAGTGGACATTCCACAACTTGTGGCAGGTGACGTGGCCAGGTGACGTGGCAGGTGACGTGGCCAGGTGACGTGGCCAGGTGACGTGGCCAGTGGACAATCCACAACTTGTGGCAGGTAACGTGGCCAGGTGACATGGCAGGTGACGTGGCCAGGTGACGTGGCCAGTGGACAATCCACAACTTGTGGAAGGTGACGTGGCCAGGTGATTTGGCAAGTGCATAATCCACTCGTGGCAGGTGACGTGGCAAGTGGACAATCCACAACTTGTGGCAGGTGTCGTGGTCAGGTGACATGGCAAGTGGACAATCCACAACTTGTGGCAGGTGATGTGGCCAGTTGACGTGGCAGGTGACGTGGCCAGTGGACATTCCACAACTTGTGGCAGGTGACGTGGCCAGGTGACGTGGCAGGTGACGTGGCCAGGTGACGTGGCCAGGTGACGTGGCCAGTGGACAATCCACAACTTGTGGCAGGTGGCGTGGCCAGGTGACATGGCAGATGACATGGCAAGTGGACAATACACAACTTGAAGCAGGTGACGTGGCAAGTGGACAATCCACAACTTGTGGTAAGTGACGTGGCCAGGTGATGTGGCAGGTGACGTGGCCAGTGGACAATCCACAACTTGTGGCAGGTGATGTGGCCAGTTGACGTGGCAGGTGACGTGGCCAGTGGACAATCCACAACTTGTGGCAGGTGATGTGGCCAGGTGACGTGGCAGGTGATGTGGCCAGGTGACGTGGCAGGTGATGTGGCCAGGTGACATGGCCAGGTGACATGGCAAGTGGACAATCCACAACTTGTGGCAGGTAACGTGGCCAGGTGACATGGCAGGTGATGTGGCCAGTGGACAATCCACAACTTGTGGCAGGTGACGTGGCCAGGTGATTTGGCAAGTAATCCACTTGTGGCAGGTGACGTGGCAAGTGGACAATCCACAACTTGTGGCAGGTGACGTGGCCAGTTGACGTGGCAGGTGACGTGGCCAGTGGACAATCCACAACTTGTGGCAGGTGATGTGGCCAGGTGATGTGGCAGGTGATGTGGCCAGGTGACGTGGCAGGTGACGTGGCCAGGTGACATGGCAAGTGGACAATCCACAACTTGTGGCAGGTGACGTGGCCAGGTGACATGGCAGGTGACGTGGCCAGTGGACAATCCACAACTTGTGGCAGGTGGCGCACTCGGCCAGCTCAGTGGCCTTTTTGCAGGACATTCGAGCAGCCCAGGGGGCAAATGCATTCTTGCAACCCAGCCCAGTCCGCCCCAAGGGCCTTGGTACACCTCTGGGTAGAAGTGACATGCGGGCTGCCGAGGGCCGTCCGCGGGCCGCGATCGGCCCGCGGGCCGCCACGGGCCATTCGCGGGCCACTACCGGCCCGCGGGCCGCCGCGGCCCACCGGGCATATGCCCGGTATGCCCTATGGCCAGTCCGGGCCTGGATCTGCCCCTACATACCTGAGCTATACTGCCTCTCTCATGCAACTAATAATGAGCTATACCGCCTCTCTCAAACAATACTAATGTCTCAATAGGAATTACTTCAAGTATGCTACTGTAATTACCTAAACTACTTTACTACGTATACGCAGGTGCTATTACGTTACTATAGTACATGCAATATACAAGTACCCAGTTGTTACTACAACTCTTAAATAATACGAGCTTGGCATAAGTACAAATGTGTTATAGGCCTCGGCCTAATAGTTCGAACTTGTTCTCCTTAAAACTTTTCTTGGCTAAGGATTGATGCTATTTTGTGGCATCTCCCTTAGTAACCTAATACATCCCATTTTGAATAGGGGATAGTTTTATGGCATTTTTATTATAATTTTTTTAATTAGTAATAGCGGCTAGCATTGATTTTTATCGTGACTGCGACATTATGGCAGACACATCGGACACTTTTGACATTATTTTGGGACCATTGTCATTTATACAGCGATCAGTGTTATAAAAATGCACTGATTACTGTGTAAATGACACTGGCAGGGAAAGGGTTAACCACCAGGGGGCGAGGAAGGGGTTAAGTGTGTCCCAGGGAGTGATTCTTACTGTGGGGGGGATGGGCTACAAGTGACACGACAGTGATCACTGGTTCCGATGACAGGGAGCAGTAGATCACTGCCCTGTCACTAGGCAGAAGTGGGAAATTCCTTGTTTACAAAGGCATCTCCCCAATCTGCCTCTTTGTGACACGATCGTGGGACACCGGCGGACATCGAGTCCATTGGTCCCGCGGGCACGGTCATGGAGCATACGGCAGGGGGGCGCACCCACATGGCTACAAGTTCAAAGCAAAGTATAGGTACGTTGCTTTAGGCAGCCGTGCCATTCTGCCAATGTATATCTACAGGAGCCGTTTGGCAAGCGGTTAAAGCGGGATTCCAGGCATAATTTTATTTTTTTGCAAGCTAAAATTACCCACATTAAATAGTCCCTAAAACATATTAATAGCTCCCTTATCGTTCCAGAAATCATTGCAAACACTTGCCTTATATGCTCCAGCTCATGTTGTGGCCGTATCCATCATATGTGTGGGCATGTGAAGCCCAGTTCCTTTTTCTTCCTGGTTTTCAGGGAGAGGTGCATGCTGGGCGATTTATAGGCACAGTAATGCCCAGAGACTCCTGGGAAATGAATGTCATTATTTCCCAGGAGGCAATGGGGTCTTAAGACAGGAAGTTGAACCACCTAGGTGTCATGGTCTTACCTCTCTGCAGGCTTCTTTCATCTGACATGTGCTGGCGGCCATATTGGTTCCTGGGCTTCTTATAACTTACCACACCCTGCGGCTCCTCCTTCCCACTGGGAGGAGCTGGATGCCTTGCATATATAGGAGGTCTGTTGCTTCATTTCCCTGCTTGGTCCTCTTGAATACACATGCTCCTGAGATTGTGCTGCTGCTTTTGGTTACCGACCCGGCTTCCACGGACTATCCTTCTGGCTCCCGATCCCTGGCTTCGTTCGGACTACCCTTCTGGCTCCTGATCCCTGGCTTGTTCGGACTATACTTCTGGCTCCTGATCCCTGGCTCCGGTGGAAGACTCTGCTTACTGTTTGATCATCCGTTTGGACTTTAACCTTGCTGTTTGGTTTTTAATAAAGCCTTCCTATTTCATTTATCTGTTGTTGTACGTCTGATTCATGCTTCCGTGACATTAGGACCAAGCCATGAATTCTGACGGTACAGGGCCACCTTCGCTACCCATGCTGGTTGCCAGACTGGATCAGCAGGATTGCCTGCTGGGTCAGTTCACTCAGGCGTTGCAAACCCTGCTTGCACGCACGGCTCATCTCGCTCCCTTTGCCGATAGGCCGGTTGTTGCGCCAGAGTCTACCCCGACACCTGTTGTTGCGCCTGTCTCGGGGTATGACCGGTTCTGCCCACCTTCCGCAGCGCTTTGGGGGAGAGCCAACTCAGTGCCGAGGTTTCCTTAACCAAGTGGGCATTTATTTCGAGTTGCTGCCACATGCCTTTCCTACTGAGAGATCAAAGGTGGGCTTCTTGATCTCGCTGCTTTCGGACAAGGCCTTGGCCTGGGCAAGCCCCTTATGGGAGAACAACAATCCGGTGGTTGCCGAGTTTTCCGGTTTTGTTGCTTCTCTTCGGAAGGTATTCAATGTACCGGCTCGCTCTGCCTCTGCTGCGAAGCTCCTTATGTCTGTCAGCCAGGGTTCACGATCGGTAGCCGAATACGCCATTGAGTTTCGTACCCTGGCAGCAGAGGTGGGCTGGAACAATGAGGCTCTGGTCGCTGCTTTCTCCCATGGTCTCTCGGATGCCTTGAAGGATGAGGTTGCGGCTAAGGACCTACCAGTGGAGCTCGAGGCTCTTATTCCTTTCCTGATATTGATTGACACCAGACTCAGGGGGAGACCTTCCTTTAAGGAGAGCCTGCGGAGGTCTCCTAACAGATTGGCGCCTACGTTTGCTGTCCCACCCGTGTCTCCCTCTCCTCCCACGCCTCCTGGAGTTGACTTGCCTGGGGGTGAACCCATGCAGCTGGGGTTTGCTCGCCTGTCCGAGGGGGAGAGGGCATTCCGGAGACGCGAGGGCCGATGCATGTACTGTGGTCTCGGTGGGCATTTTCGGTTGGCATGTCCGAACCGTCCGGGAAACGCTCGCACCTGAGATCCTGTCGGGGGCAGATCTTGGGTGGAGTCTCTTCGTCCCCGGTTTCCTGTGCTGATAAACCACTGATCACCGTTGTTCTCTCCTGGGTCGGGGGCTCGGTGACGACCCAGGCGTTGGTGGACTCTGGTGCTGGTGGATTTTTCATTGATAGTAAGTTCGCTGCCGCCAACTCCATTCCTCTGCAGGCTCGAGTTTCCCCGCTGGTTCTCCAGGCGATAGACGGCAGACCCCTCCAGCCGTCGCACGTGACTCATGAGACTCTTCCAGTGGGGATGGCCATTGGGGCCGTTCACAGGGAGTCGGCCTGCCTTCAGGTCATTTCGTCTCCACACTACTCGGTGGTCTTGGGGTACCCCTGGCTCCAGAAGCATAATCCGACTTTCGATTGGAGATCGGCCAAGATCCTCTCATGGTCACCACAGTGTGGGGCTAGTTGCATCCATGGGCCTGTCAAGTTGTTGTGTACCTCCTCGGACTCTGTGTTGCCTCCTGAATACGAGGGGTACCGGGATGTATTCGATAAGGTGCGCGCTGGGTTCCTACCCCCGCATCGCCCTTACGATTGTGCCATAGATTTACAACCTGGTGCCGTTCCTCCTCGTGGCAGGGTCTATCCACTGTCGGTTGCGGAGAATGAGGCCATGGAGAAGTACGTGAGGGAGGCGCTTTCCCGTGGTCACATTCGCAAATCCTCGTCCCCGGCAGGGGCTGGATTTTTCTTTGTGAAAAAGAAGGGCGGAGATTTGAGGCCTTGCATCGACTATAGGGGCCTTAATCGCATCACGATCAAGAACGCATACCCGATACCCTTGATTTCCGAGTTGTTTGATCGCCTGAAAGGGGCCACGGTCTTTACCAAACTCGACCTGAGGGCGGCATATAACCTGGTAAGGATCAAGGCTTGTGACGAGTGGAAGACCGCGTTCAACACCAGGACCGGTCATTATGAATCCTTGGTTATGCCCTTTGGGTTGTGCAATGCGCCCGCAGTCTTTCAGGAATTCATCAACGATGTTTTCCGTGACCTGTTGCAGCAGTGTGTGGTGGTCTATTTGGATGACATCTTGGTATATTCTGAATCCATGGAGGCCCACATTCTGGATGTCAAGCAAGTGTTGCAACAGTTACGAGAGAACAAGCTGTTCGGTAAGCTTGAGAAATGCGAATTTCACCGGTCCCAGGTAACCTTCTTAGGTTACATCATTTCCGCGGAGGGGTTCTCCATGGACCCTGAGAAGGTTTTGGCTGTCTTACAGTGGCCCCAGCCCAGTGGTCTTCGTTCCCTGCAGCGCTTTTTGGGCTTCGCTAATTATTATCGGAAGTTCATCAGGGACTTCTCCATGCTGGCCAAGCCTCTCACGGATCTGACCAGGAAGGGCAGTAATTCCCAGGTCTGGCCGGCCGAGGCCATCCGGGCTTTTGAGGCTCTAAAATCTGCCTTTGTGTCGGCTCCAATACTGTCTCATCGCAACCCTGGGTTGCCCTTTGTTCTCGAGGTGGACGCGTCTGAGACGGGAGTAGGCGCCCTTCTGTCTCAGCGTCGGACACCAGAGGGTCCTCTGCTTCCCTGTGGGTTTTACTCCCGGAAACTGTCTCCCGCGGAGTGCAACTACCAGATTGGTGACAGAGAGTTGTTGGCCATCGTGCAGGCTCTCAAAGCGTGGAGGCATTTGCTCGAGGGTTCGGTGGTTCCGGTTCTCATCCTGACGGACCACAAGAATCTGACTTACCTTTCTGAGGCCAAGAGATTGACACCCCGTCAGGCCAGATGGGCTCTGTTCCTGTCACGTTTTAATTATGTGGTCTCCTACCTACCCGGTTCCAGGAACGTCAGGGCGGATGCCTTATCACGTCAATACTCCGAGCTGTCCAGGGAGGAATCGATACCGACTTCGGTCATACCTCCTAATCAGATCCTGGCCGCCATTCGCACCAGCCTGACCTCTCCCCTTGGAGAGCAGATTTTGGCGGCCCAATCTGGTGCTCCCTCTGGGAGACCCAACGGCAGATGTTTTGTGCCTGAGGAGTTGCGCACTCGGTTGTTGCGAACCTACCATAACTCCAAGACCGCGGGGCATCCTGGAAAGAATCAGCTGTCCTGGGCTGTTTCACGTATGTTCTGGTGGCCTTCTCTACGTGCTGACATTGCCGCATATGTAGCGGCATGCTCTGTTTGTGCCCAGAGTAAGTCCCCTCGGCACCTTCCGTTGGGCCTTCTGCAACCCATCGCCACTGGGGAGCGCCCATGGTCACACCTTGGGATGGACTTCATTGTGGACCTTCCTGCATCCCAAGGCCATACGGTCTTTCTCATGATTGTGGATCGGTTTTCCAAAATGTGCCACTGTGTTCCTCTCAAGAAGTTACCCTCTGCACAAGAGTTGGCTACGGTTTTTGCCAGGGAGGTCTTCCGGTTGCACGGTTTGCCCAAGGAGATAGTGTCGGATCGGGGAAGTCAGTTTGTGTCCAGGTTCTGGCGCGCCTTTTGCTCCCAGTTGGGGATTCAACTCTCCTTCTCCTCGGCCTACCACCCTCAGTCCAATGGGGCCGCAGAACGGTCCAATAAGGCCCTGGAGCAATTCCTTCGTTGCTATGTCTCCGATCATCAAGACAATTGGGTTGACCTTTTTGCCAGGAACACGGCGGTGAACTCTTCCTCTGGGACCTCTCCCTTCATGGTCAATTATGGCTTCCAACCTGCCGTGTTACCGGAGTCATTCTCTCCCCAGGATATTCCGGCTGTGGAGGATCACCTTTTTGCTCTACGTGCTTCTTGGGTACAGATCCAGAGGTCCCTAGAGGTCTCTGCGCAGCGCCAGAAACTCCAGGCTGATCGCAGACGGGCGCCTGCTCCTTCCTACCAGGTCGGAGACCGCGTATGGTTGTCCACTCGCAACCTCAACCTTTGAGTGCCCACTCCTAAGCTGGCTCCTCGCTTTGTTGGTCCCTTCCGAGTGCTTCGCAGGGTAAACCCGGTTGCCTATGCCCTTGCGCTCCCACCTGGTATGCGGGTCTCCAATGTGTTTCACGTTTCCCTGTTGAAACCACTGGTGTGCAATCGCTTCACCTCCTCGGTTCCTCGGCCTCGTCCGGTCCAGGTGGGCGATCATGAAGAATATGAGGTGAGCGATATCCTGGACTCACGCTTGGTCCGCGGTCGGGTGCAGTTTTTGGTCCACTGGCGTGGTTATGGTCCAGAGGAACGTTCCTGGGTTCCCTCCGCAGATATCCATGCTCCTGCCTTGCTCCGAGCCTTCCACGCGCGCTTCCCCCAGAAACCCTTTTTTGCGCCGCGGAGGAGGGGCCCTTGAGGGGGAGGTACTGTCATGGTCTAACCTCTCTGCAGGCTTCTTTCATCTGACATGTGCTGGCGACCATATTGGTTCCTGGGCTTCTTATAACTTACCACACCCTGCGGCTCCTCCTTCCCACTGGGAGGAGCTGGATGCCTTGCATATATAGGAGGTCTGTTACTTCATTTCCCTGCTTGGTCCTCTTGAATACACATGCTCCTGAGATTGTGCTGCTGCTTTTGGTTACCGACCTGGCTTTCACGGACTATCCTTCTGGCTCCCGATCCCTGGCTTCGTTCGGACTACCCTTCTGGCTCCTGATCCCTGGCTTGTTCGGACTATACTTCTGGCTCCTGATCCCTGGCTCCGGTGGAAGACTCTGCTTACTGTTTGTTCATCCGTTTGGACTTTAACCTTGCTGTTTGGTTTTTAATAAAGCCTTCCTATTTCATTTATCTGTTGTTGTACGTCTGATTCATGCTTCCGTGACACTAGGACCAGGAACTAGGCAGATTATGAAATCGGCCTAGTTACAGCCAGATAGAAGTGAGTAATTTTTTTTTTTTTTTTTTTACATTAAAGGCAAGCTGTTAATAGAAAGTTCAGTTTTAGGGTGGAACTCCACTTTAAGAATGACATTTTGGCAACAGCTTTGCCCAGTGCTGGGAGGACACAATCGAGTGGGCTTCAACATGCATATACGGCAGCCAGGAAAGCAGACCGCTTCCTGGACTCCGCATATACAGTTTGTGTTATGCGTTTGTAGATGGGTATTAAATAATATTAAAATAACTATTTTATCCATATAATTTCTAGAATTGTAAATGAGCATACAAAGAAGCATCTACATACGTTATTTAATCTTATGTAAAACTAAACATAAACTGTAAACTTTGTTACAATTTAGCATTGAAAACATAATTCACAATCATATAGTATATAATATATTAGAAACCAGCTTTAAAAGTGTAATAGTCACAAGAGTTTATTTTGTATTTATTTTTTAATTTAGAATATGACAATGGGGACAGAATTTGTATTATTAAACATAAAAGAAGTAATGAATAGCTTAATGATCACTGGGAATTACTGCCGTATTTCTTCACTTTTATTGAAAATAACACCCTCCGTAGAAAGCAAAACAACAAGGGGATCATTGTAAGTTTTGCGCTGTGCCAAGAGACACATTTCCCTCTCTGGTGATTATACTGTACACAGTCAGCTATAACTTATAATTATGTTAAAGTTTGTTCATAATAACATATTCAGGTGCCACGTAAGGACAGGTTAATATTACCAAGATCTATTCCCCCTAGGAGATTTGTTAATGCAGATGATAACTAGACACAAGTGAAAAGATTCAGTTTAAATATGATGGTAGATGTTGAACTGAATTAACCTTGTTATAGATATACATTCAAGCCTTTTCAATAGTAAGGTTGAAAGGGCATGTCAATATAAAAAAAAAAAATCATAATTAAAATATACATATTTCCTTTCCTTACTTATGCCTCGTACACATGATCGGAATTTCCGATAAAAAAGTCAGACGGAATTTTTTCATTGGATATTCCTATCGTGTGTGTGTGCCCCATCGGAATTTTTCCTTCGGAAGTTCTGACGGACTTAAAGCGGGGGTTCACCCAAAAATCAACTTTCTGCCATTAGATCCAGCATACTGCTGACATCTGCAGTATGCTGTTTTTTTTTTTTTTGTACTTATCGTTTTATCAGCCTTTGTTATCCGGCTCCGAGCGGGGATTCCTTCCGGGTATAGGCGTTCCTAAGCCAAGCGAAGTTGATTGACGGGCTGCTAAAGCACGTCACGCCTTCTGAAAATACTCAAAGTGACACTCGAGTGTTTACGGCGCCTGCGCAGTCAGCTCTACACAGCAGGCGCAGGCGCCATAAACACCCGAGTGTGACTTCGGGTATTTTCGGAAGGCGTGACGTGCTTTAGCAGCCCGTCAATCAAATCCGCGTGGCTTTGGAACGCCTATTCCCCGCTGAAATCCCCGCTCGGAACCAGATAACAATGGCTGATAAGCGATAAGTACAAAAAACCTCACAGTGAATAAATATAAAATTCCACGCCTAATTATCAAAAGAAAAATTAAATTATCAAAAAGCTGCTCCTCATACACAATACTGAATTGTGAACATTAAAGGTGAAGATAGAGGGCGCTAAATTACACACATGTTGAGCTTAATCAATATATGGTGCAAAAACACAACCAATCAACCAATTGATTGGTAATAATATGCTGAAACCTACAAAAACCTTTATAAGTAAACAAAATAAAATAAATAAACAATCAAAACCCAAAACTTGCAGACGACACTGCACATTCGGTGATCACACATAAATGTCATTCAATGTGTAAAAAAATTGTAAATATTAATATAAGTCCCAATATTCAAGAGAAAAATATTCAAATCTTCTTCAATTGTTGTGATCTTCCTAGAGACAAAAGTGAAAGAATGCCACCACAACACTTGAAATCTTCAATTTCCACCCAAGGTGCTTTGAAATATAATGCTCTTACCAGAGCTTGTTGACCACTTTTGTTCGAAAAATAGTCAAACAAGCATATGCAGGATTGTGCCTGCGCACATGGGATAAGGATAGCTCAATCTTAGATCCAGACGCTCCAAAAGAGATAATATGCAAAAGAAGAAACCAGGAGGAGCCAATAGCGTAATACTGTTTAATTAAAATAACGTTTAAAACATGGAAATGCCAAATGGCCGCTTACTTCAAAGGGTGCCCACCCGGCACTGAGGCTGTAGACTTGTTACCGCCAATCTGCGGTTCAAAATTCGGATCCCGGGGAAGGAAGCTAGCGCCGTCACACCGACACGAGATCCTTAGTGTCAACACCACAGAGCAGGGGGACGTCACGTGACCAGGACCGCCTCCACGGGTGTTTTGGCACCTGGGGCAGACTACCTCCCACCGCTCCCCCTTGGTATGCCCCTGCAAGGATCCGCCTCACATCCTGTCCTCAGAGAAGCCGAGTGCTGATATTCAGACGCGGCAGCGACGTGGGGGGTTGTGCGGTGCCTGGTCGGTATTCTCTCCATAAGACGCAGGGACATTTTCCCCCATTTTTTTGGGGGGGGGGAAAGTATGTTTAATGGTGCGAAATATACGGTAGATAAGCATAGCCAACTTAAAGAAGAACTCTATCTCTCTATTATTTTTATTAACGTGGTTGGTCTTCTGGTTGATAGCTGTGGATTGATACTCGGTGGCACAGATTGTTGACAGTGACAACTTTAGATTAACCACTACAACTCTGGAAGGCTTTTTTTTGCGATACAGTGTTTCATAAGATTAGGCTACCAGTCAGAATTTGTAACGGAAGTGACGTTTCATCGCCGCCATCTTGCTACACCCCCCCCCCACACACACACACACACACTTCTCCACAGTAAGGATACACTGAGAAGGCGGCAAGCAGACATCTTGTTACACCCACTACAGTTTTACTTTTAACACTTATTTTTACAAGTAAACTGAGTTTATATAGTGAAATACAGTCCTTAGAACTCTGACAGACTGTTTAGATGTTGAATTTTAAAAGCAGCAGCAGCAAGCCTGCTGATCTCACAGGTTGCTAATTGGACAGAAGTTTGCTGCTTCTAAAATTCAACATCTAAACATTCACACAGCGTTCCAAGTACTGTATTTCACTATATTAACTCAGTTTACTGTTAAAAATAAGTGCAAAACTCCGGTGGGTGTAACAAGATGTCCGCTTGCCCCTTCTCAATGTATACTTACTGTGGAGGAGTGCGGAGTGTAGCAAGATGGAGGGTTTTTGAAAATCCCAAAAATCTAAAATCTGAAATAATACCTAACTATTAAATTATAGGCATTGGAATTTCCTCAAATGTGACTGTTGGGCCTCGTACAGACGAGGGGATCTCCGCTGGAAACGGTCCGCCGGACCGTTTCCAGCGGAGATTCCTCCTCCGGATTATGATCCGATGGCTTGTACACACCATCGGATCAAAATCTGCGCGGAATACATCCGCAGTGACATGTCGCGCCGCGACGATGACGTGGCGACGTGCGCGACGCTGGAAGGTAAGTACTTCCACGCATGCGTCGAATCATTACGACACATGCAAGGGAGGGGAGCGGACGGATTGATCCGGTGAGTCTGTACAGACAACCGGATCAATCCGCTGGACACGATTCAAGCGGATAGATTTCTTAGCATGCTAAGAAATTTGTATCCGCTTGAAATCGATCGGCCGGTATTTAATCCGCGTGGAAATGTCCGCTAGGCCGTACACACGACCGGATCTATCTGCTGGAACTGATCCGCGGATCAATCCCAGCGGATAGATCCGGTCGTGTGTACGAGGCCTAAGTGAACGTAACAAATATGAATTTACCCGAAGTAAAAAATTATCCAAAATAACAAATGTCATAGCTAAACAAATGAAACGTAACTAATTAATAATATTTAAAAAATAAAATAAAAATAATAATAATAATAGTAATAATAAAAACATTTTATTATTATTATTATTATTATTATTATTATTATTATTATTATTATTATTATTATTAATTCATTTTGTTCCATTTGTTTAGATGTGGCATTCATTATTTTACATAATTCGGAACTTCAGATAAATTTGTATTTGTTACATTCACTAACAGCCACATTTGAAAGGGAATTCCAATACCTATAATTTAATAGTTAGTTATTGTTAGTTAGGTATTATTCAGAATTTTCTTTCTTATTTTCAGATTTTTGGATTTACAAATTTACGAATTTACGAATTTATGAATTTTCAAAATTAAGGATTTTCAAATTTATGAATTTTTGAATTTACGAATTTTCAACTTTAGGAATTGCGATCATAACGAATGACCCCCAAAAAAATTAAAACAAAATCTGAATGAAACGCAGGGTGCTGTCAGGAAGGCTGTACAGGGCACTGTGATTTTGAACAGCAGCCCTGCTGGGGCTTCAAATGTTTAAAATACTCAAGCTCAAGTTCAATTCTGTGTGATGTCCTTCACACTGCATCCCATTTTATTACTGGCATACCATGAAGGTACTAGCACAACTGTAGACAGTGAGGGGATGTGGGGAGTAAATACCCCCCCCATTGCAGTGTGATTACAATTTTAAATGCACACTGCACCTCATCACATAATGAGCAGGTGGCAGGAGGATGGTGGGGGGTACCAAAAGCACCTTCACCTGTGCAGACAAAAGTCTAAGCTCTGGCCCTGTATCTGTATGCTCTGAGTGTGTGTGTTCTGTGTGGACCATGTGGACCACATGGACCATGCTGGGTAGGTGATGTCTTGAGGGGGCAGTGCCACCAGGTGACATCACAAGGTGACCCTGCCCCTTGCCTGTTTAATAACTGTCAGACGGCAGAGGAGGCATTTAGCGGTCTGCCTTGGACAAGTGTGAAGCGTTTTTTTTTAGGTTCGGTGGTGCAGTGGGCATCGTGATTGATAATGGATCTTCATCGGGGGACATTGTTTTTGTTTTTTTAATAAAGTTGTAGTCTTTTTATTTATTTTTTATAGTTTTTGTTGGTAAATAAATAGGGGGAGCAATGTTGCCTATTCTCATTCACATAGTGAGGGCCAGGATCTGTGGACCCCCTTGTTAACCACTTAAGGACCACCCCACGTACATATACTGTGGCAGGGCAGCCCTTGAGAGCAAAATTATATACTTGTTTGTGATTTTGTTCTTCGGCTCTGGCCGTGCGTGGCGCCAGAGCTCAACTCCCACTGTGATTGGACACAGTGGGAGCCAATCAGTGGCTCTGGCAGACACGATATCCGCCGGGACCCACCGATCGTTCTGAGGAGAGGCAGAACGGCAGTCTGCCTAAGTAAACAAGGCAGATCGCCGTTCTTCCAGAGGGGAAGATGGAGATCTTGTGAAACATGGATCTTTGTTTTCCTTCAGTCAAAGCACCCCTTACACCGTCAGAACGCACCCACTAGGGACACACTTAACCCTTAATTTCCCCTGATGGTAACCCCTTCACTGCCAGTGTCATTAGTACAGTAACAGTCCATATTATTAGCACTGATCACTGCAATGTCGCAGTTCTGCTAAAAATTACTGATCCCTGCCATTACTAGTAAAAAATAAATAAAAAAAATTACATAGAAACATCCCATAGTTTGTAGACACAAATCAATCAATATATGCTCACTGGGATTTTTTATACCAAAAATATGTAGCAGAATTCATATTGATCTGTGTTGTATGTGTCACGTACCTGGTTTCCAGAGTCTGATGCAGGGTAGCCTCTCTTACGGCTCTGGTTCGCGAGCCACTGGATATGAGACAGCGGGCTCAGAACACAGAGGGGTAGGAGTGCCGGGTGGTGATGAGTAGATGCAGGAACGCTGGAGTAGAGGATGGGTCAGCGACCCGTACGAAACCTGCAACTACAGTGGCACAAATAGTTCAGGTATACTGGAACAGCAGAGTCAGACAAGCCGGATCATAACAGGTACCATGCAGGTGGTGAGCTGAAGAATAGTTGGTATAACAGGCAGGAGGAGCTGGCAACAGAGAGGTCAGGCGGACGGATGGTTAAACAGAGCCGGGTCAGGGTTGAAGAGAGGAGAGGAGTCAGACAAGCCGGGTTCAGTGTTCAATCAGATTTCAGGTAGAGTAGTTAGACAAGCCGGGTTCAGAGATCAATCAGGATTCAGATAGAGTAGTCAGACAAGCCAGGTTCAGAGATAAATCAGGTTCAGGTAAACAACAGGTCTCAGATAGGATCCACGTCAGAACTGCAGATCAGGCAGCAATGTGCTGCAAACAGCAAAGGGTTTTTAAAGTGGCTTTTTGGCGCCAGCGCTAATTAACGTGCACGCGCGCGCTCCCGTGCACCCGCGCGCACGAGCGCGGGACCCGCGATGGCGCGCCGACAGCCTGGGAAAAGCCTGCATGGAGGAGGACTGCATGGAGGACGTCTGCGGAGATGAAGATGGCAAGTCGGTGAGTCCCTGACAGTATGTCTATGGGTATGTTTTATAGAAGAAAGTACAAAATATTTTTTTTTTCCCCAAAAAATATTTTTTGTTTGTTTATAGCGCAAAAAATTAAAACCACAGAGGTGATCAAATACCACCAAAAGAAAGTTCTATTTGTGGGAAATAAAGGACATCAGTTTTATTTGGCTACAGTGATTGGGAGTTCTTATGAGGATAGAGGAAAAACAGATTACTGGGTTTATTCCCCAGAGGGGAAGGTGCCATTAGACCCTATGGTGGGTCTTCATCTGAGTGGACATTTCTTTGCATATTGCTAGATTATTTCTATTGTTTTCAATTTTGAATATTTCCACCTAATTGACTCATTAATACACTCTGCTGCTCAGCTCGGTGTGGTTGTGCTTCACTGTTTTAATTTTGCTATTTATCTTTGTGGGAACACAATCTGTGTTAAGCGGCAACTATTCACATGAGCATTAACTTATTTAGTAGTGCAGAAGTAGTTTCCTTTAAATTTCGTACCTGGGGGGTGTCTATAGTATGCCTGTAAAGTGGCACATTTTCCCTGTGCAATAAAATGACATTTCTAAAGGAAAACAGTAATTTAAAACTGATTGCGGCTGTAATGAATTGTCGGCTCCTGACTTAATTGCTAATTTTAAAGGCTTATATGCAAGTTATTGTCATAAAAAGTGTTTGGGGGCCTGGGTCCTGCCCCAGGGGGCATGTATCAATGCAAAAAAAAAGTTTTAAAAACAGACGTTTTTTTCAGGAGCAGTGATTTTAATAATGCTTAAAGTGAAACCATAAAAGTGAAATATTCCTACTGGAGCTTCTGAGCTGAAACTTACACAGAACCTTCCATTATTCCATCCTACTATACCACCTCTGATGCAGTTATATTGTCTGAAGTGGTTTTCATTGTAGAGATCTCTCTGACTTGCTGTAATGGGGCACAGAATGTTGCATTTTATGTAGACATAAACGCAAAGCAGTTCCCAGTTACCAGAGGCAAATACATTGGGAAATATCAGATATCATGGAGCCTGGAACACAAGAATGCTCACTCTGGGGTCTATGAAGTAAAGTTTTTTGATGAAGAGTCCTACAGTCTGTTGAGAAAGGTTTAGAGAAATAATGAAGATGTTTCCATCATCAAGCCTCTCTTTTCAGTTAATGTTGATCACAGGGGTGCATGGAATGGTCCATGGGTGTCTACAGAGGTACTTGCTGCACTTGTTGGCATATTGGTGTACTACACAGCAAACACTGCAAAGGGCAACATCCAAGCATGAACAATCATTTGGGACTTGTGGTGTGGTTTGTCCTGATGTAAAAAGTTCTATTTTGACATTATTGCAAATAAAACTTTTTCTACACAAAAAAAAGTGAAATATTCCTTTGAATTTCATACCTGGGGGGTGTCCATAGTATGCTTGTAAAGTGGTGCGTTTCCCTTGTTTAGAACAGTCCCTGCACAAAATGACATTTCTAAAGGTAAAAAATGTAAGACTACTAGCGGCTATAATGAATTGTTGGGTCCCAGCAATACAGATAAAAGTCATTGAAAAAAACAAAATGGGTTCCCCCCCAGTCCATTACCAGGCCCTTTGGGTCTGGTATGAATATTAAGGGGGAACCCCTAACAAAAATTAAAAAAAATTGTGTGGGGGTCTCCCCAAATTTCATACCAGGCCCTTCAGGTCTAGGATGGATATTAAGGGGGGGAACCCTGTGCCATTTTTTTTAAAAAATGGCGTAGGGGTCCCCCTCAAAATCCATACCAGACCCTTCAGGTCTGATATGGATTTTAAGGGGAACCCTGCGGCAAAATAAAAAAAAATGGCATTGGGTTCCCCCCAAAAATCCATACCAGACCTTTATCCAAGCCCGCAACCTGGCAGGCCTCAGGAAAATACCTGAAGGGCCTGGTATGGAATTTGGAGGGACCCCCACTCATTTTTTTTTTATTTGGTTTGGGGTTCCCCTTAATATTCATACCAGACCTGGTAATGGACTGGGGGAACCCATGCCATTTTTTTCAATGACTTTTATCTGTATTGCCAGGACCCGACAATTCATTATAGCCACGAGTAGTTTTAAATGACTGATGATTGATGATTTTCCTTTAGAAATTTAATTTTGTGCAGGGACTGTTCTAAACATGGGAAACATGTGTTACTTTACAGGCATACTATAGACACCCCCAGGTACAAAATTTTAAGGAATATTTCACTTTTATTGTTTCACTTTAAGCATTATTAAAATCACTGCTCCCGAAAAAACTGACGTTTTTAAAACTTTTTTTGCATTGATATATTTCCCCTGGGGCAGGACCCAGGTCCCCAAACACTTTTTATGACAATAACTTGCATATAAGCCTTTAAAATTATCACTTTTGATTTTTCGTGTTTGTGTCCCACTTTAACGGGGTTCTGCGACTTTCGAATTTTCCCCGAACTCAGCATATTGTTCGGTGTTCGCCAGAACTTATGCCTGGGCCGAACCTTTTGCCCATCCCTAATGTTTAGGAGATATTAACTGTACAGGTAAGCCTTATTATAGACTTACTTTTAGGTACAAGTGAAAAAGAGGATTTTTCTACAGTTTTACAAAGGTCCATTCAGTGCTTGTAATGTCCTGGCATTTTTATTTTATGTTTTTTTTAAACTAAGGGAAACAGTTTTTTTTTTTTCAAAATCTGTAATCTTTTTTGCTTTGTATAGTAAAATACAGTAAGTAAATAAATAAATACATGGAAACTCTTTTTGTCTCTAAAATAGATATAAAATTGATTTGGGTACAGTGCTGTATGACCAAGTAATTGTCAGTCAAACTATTACAGTACTGAAAAATTGCCCGGAAAGAAAGTTGATGTAACATGTCGGTATTGCCTGTTTTTGACTGCATGCTTCTTTGTCCCACTGAAGAAAATTGCAGAGTTATTTGAAAATGATGAGGCCTGAAAAAGGGGAAGTTGTTTCACAAAAACATAACCATAGGGTTACCTGTACTACTTATGATCCATATTATCCATTCTGGTACTTTTTGTCCATAACATCCTTTTAATCACTAGCGTATGAGGTCACATACACAAAGGCAGAGACACCTGAAAATGTCTATATAATTTGCATTGACAGTCATTTCACTCCTATGGATCAGTAGTATGTGTCAGCTCATTCACCTCAAGTCATTAATTGTGAATATGACAAGTAATTATATTTAAGGTTGAATATATTTTTTATTATTTCCAAAGGTATACAGGTATGAATGAATGAATGAATGAAAACTTATATAGCGCAACACATGCAAACTTAATCGCCTCTGGGCGCTTGTTGTTCCTGTCTCCTTTGGTATCAAAAGAGATGAGTCTTGATCTTTCTCCTGAACGCCAAGTGGTTCTCCTCCAACCGAATGCTGGTTGGTAAAGCGTTCCATAGTCTAGGCCCTTGGACCGCGAATCTCCTTTATCCTTTGGACTTGTAGTTGACTTTCGGTATCTGGAGGAGATTTTGATTGGTGGATCGCAGAACGCGATTGGGATTGTGAGCTTTTATTTTTTCGCATAGATAATGGGGAGCATTCCCATAGATACATCTATGCGTTAGACAGAGTGCTTTAAAAGTGATTCTGTCTTTTACTGGCAACCAATGAAGGGATCTCAGTGAAGGTGAGATTGATTCCCAGGGTTTTTTCCCAGTCACAAGTCTAGCGGCCGTATTTTGAACGACTTGTAGACGAGCGATTTGGTACTTGGGGAGTCCGAGGTAAAGAGCATTTGCATAGTCCAATCTTGAGTTTACAATAGCTCCCACCACGACCGCTATGTCTTCCTTGGGAATAAAAGGAGTAAGTCTGCGTAGTAGGCGTAGCAGATGGTGCGATCCGCTGACTACTGACCCTATTTGTGCATCCATTGTCATGTAGGAGTCAAAGATGACCCCTAGACTTTTGACTTTGGCGCTAGGGGTGATGCTTTTGCCCAGAATGGGCGGGGGGGATCCAAGTTGTTGCAGGTTGATTCATACGTTTGGCGTGAAACAGGAGAAGTTCTGTTTTCGCTCCGTTGAGTTTAAGATAACTCTTTGTCATCCAGTCCTCTATCAAAGAGAGGCATGTCTAAACATTGAAATAAAGCAAGTATAACAGGTAGGAAGTAGACATGGTCCAAACACTCTAAAGCCTGGTACACACGATCTGATTTTCTGCCGACAAAGCGTAGGACTTTTGTCCGAAGGACATTGGCCATGAACTTGTCTTGCATACAAATGGCACACAATTGTCAGCCAACAAACACAAAACTATGTGTTTTTTCAGCTCTTTAGCGCCACCCTTTGGGCAACAACTGTAATGTTGTGGAAAATCCAACAACACACGATTGTTGGCGGAAAATTTGAAAGCATGCTATCCAACATTTGTCTGCAGAAAATCCGAAAACAATTGTCAGACGGAGCATACAAACGGTCGGATTTTCCACCAACAGTCTGTCAACACACAATTCCCATAGGAAAATCTGATTGCGTGTACGAGGCTTTAAAATGACTATAAACATATGAGTGACAGATGTTGGATTGTGAAATAGAAAGCATAGACATGCCAATAGTAGTATACATGTACAAAGAGAAGAATGATTGCAGATGATACTGTAAAAGTTGATATAGTGGTCAGAATTCAAAAAGGACAATGTTCAGAAAAATAAGCAAGAGCAGCAGGACAGTATAGAACTGGTGAAAATCCAAAAGAAATCCCCTCTCCAATACTTTCTTGCTGACGGTAGACAACTTATGCCCCATACACATGAGATTTTTTCTCGTCCGAAAAAAAAAAAATTCCCGACTGAATTCCTTTCAAGCCTGCCTTGCACACAATGTCACAAAAAAGTTTGTGAACATTTGACTGCCAAGAACGCGGTGACGTAAAACGCTACGACGAGCCAAGAAAATTAAGTTCAATGCTTCTAAAAATGCGTTGAATTGTTTCCAAGCATGCGTAGGAATTTTGCGTGTCGGTATTTGTACACACAATCAGAAATTCGGAACAGTTTTTTCCTGATGGGAAAAGAGAGATCTACTCTATCTTTTTCCAGCAGTTTTCCTGTTGGAAAAAGTCTGATGGAGCAAACACACGGTCGGGATTCCTGACCAAAGGCTCTCGTCAAACTTTTTCTAACAGGAAAACCGATCCTGTGTACGGGGCATAATACCTACCTTTTGGACAAGAAATTATATTTAACACAAATATATTATAGCAGTACTTCCCTTATGTTTTGTGTACCCCACAAGGAGATTGGAATTTAATTTACAGTCAAATAAGACAGCAATGACATCTGCAGAAAAATAAATGAAGGATTTCATTTTTTCAAAAGTGGAGACAGGTCTGCAGGAATTCCAATCCATTCTGGAAGGAATGAGACTTCATATTTGAAAATGTTAAGATAAGGAGAATCTGGCAAAGTGAAGTTTGTAAGATAGATGGTTTCCCCACCAACCAAGTATGCAGCCCAATAGCCAAATGTCCCTATGGTCATTATGGTGTGGTTACAATGTACCAGGAGGGCAAAATCACGGGTAGGAGAACCTATCTTACCATCTCCAGCAAAATTTACATCTCCTAGAGAGGTATTAATATTCTCTTTACACCAATCCATCCCATCACTGGTCACCACAAAGAGGGGGTTATCATACTTATTTCTGAAATAGTCCATAGCTTTTTGAACATAGTTTTTGTCACCTACCACACCTTTCCGTTCATGAGCCATGACCCATATATAGTCCCCCCTGCGAACATGAACTCCGATAAAGGTCACATTTGTTCTATTACCTTTCAGGTTTGCAAGGTATGAATTTGCTTCTTCCTTAATATAGTCTTGAAAAGTGAATTCTTGTAGAATCTCCTCCCTTATGTGATGATAGAATGTCCATGAACACGGACTACCAAACAATTTAACATATTGTCCAGAGATGTTGGAATATTCTGGTAACATCCAATCTTTCAGTCTATATTTTCTCCATTTAATTCGGTCAGCAATGTCCTGATGAAGAACGGGCAATTTTATCTTAAATATCCTTCCTAGCTCATTGTGCATCCCTGGTAAAATGTACGCTTGGTGTCCATTAAGCTTTGCCAGAGCATAAAGTGCTGCATACTCCCCTATTTTGTTTCCCAGGCGTGCAGATGGATTTGTAGTCCACATGACAGCATCTGATTGCATATTAATAGAAAGTGATTTTTTTTTGTCAGCTAGATTCATGAGGGAGCTACTCCCATTGATTGTATAGTAAAATGTTGTTCCAAGACTTGATTTGTAGAAGACATAATACCAGACGATTAAAACATTCAAAGTAAGCATCATAAAAATCACACTCTTCTTCTTTAAATGTTGGTCCATTTCTAAACAGGTACTTCAAAAGTCCTAGATATAAATAAGACAAAAAGAAAATGAAAAATGCTATTAGACATGACATTGTTAGGATGCATATACCCTATATAACCAAAAGTATTGGGACACCTGCCTTTACACGCATACAGTATAAACTTTAATGGGATCCCAGTCTTAGTCCATAGGGTTCAATATTGAGTTGGCCCACAATTTGCAGCTGTAATAGATTCAACTCTTCTGGGAAGGCTTCTCACTAGGTTTAGGATGTGTCTATGGGAACATTTGACCATTTTCTTCCAGAAGCAGGCACTGATATTGGACAAGAAGGCCTGGCTTGCAGTAATAGTAAATCGAGGTAATCCAACTTCTTAGATCGGACACACTTAGGTGAGTGAGTGAGTGAATAACTTGTATAGCGCTACAAATGCAAACTAAATCACCACAAGGCGCTTTTTCCATCCAGTGTCGTCCTAATCCTTCAGAAGAGGTGGGTCTTAAGTTTTTTTCTGACCACTAGGGTTCCCCATTGGCGAGATCAATAATAGTTTCAGGGAATAAAGGGTGTGGTCCTTTTAAATCTCGTACATATTCATGCGGCCCATTGCCTTGACTGATTTTTGTGGCTGAATTCTATGACAACTTGATCCAAAATTAATATGATGCATCTTTCTTCTAAATTCACCAGTAATTGCTAAAAACGTATTTTCAGCTTTTCGAAAATTAATACGTTGCAAACAAGGACATTCTGTCTGGGGACATATACGCCACTTCACTGATACTACGGCTGGTTAATAATTTGTTATCTTCTATGTCTGTCTATCTGTATGTCTTATAAAACAGAAGCTGCCCGCACCTTTCTTGCTTCCTTTCTTGTTTTGTAAGCTACATAAATACCAAAAAACAAATCATTAAGCAGCTGCAGTATCAGTGAAGTGGCATATATTTCCCTATGCAGAATTTCCTTCTTTGCAACTTATTCATTTTTGAAAAGCTGGAAATAAGTTTTTAGAAATTACTGGTCACAGCTGATTTTTTAAGAAAGATGCATCATATTAATTTTTTGATTATGTTGTCATAGAATTTAGTCACTATTAATGTGGCAACGGGCCGCATGAAAATGTACGAGATTTAAAAGGACTGCACCCTTTATTCCCTCTGAGCCATTATTGTTCTCACCAAGGGGGAACCCTAGTGGTCAGGAATACTGGTGTAGGAGCGCCCCCCAGTATGTGCCACAGTGGCTGCCTCCTCCTAAATGTACATTCCTGTGTCCCTGTGCATTTCCCCCATGTTCAGTCTCAGGTGCCCTGTGATTGGGCATATGGGTTCATGTGCAGCGGTGGGGCTAGCCTGTCCACCATCATTGTAGATCCTGGAGTCCAGCCTCCACCCATGTTCAGTCTCCTGCACCCTGTGATTGGGCGAAGGCGGGACATCAAGAGCAACCGCAATCATTAACAGGCCAGCCCCGCCGCCCATTCACAGGGTGCCGGAGTCTGAACATGGTGAAGCGCAGGGAAGACAGAAATGGATTTTGAGACGCCGCTGTCTTCTCCTTCTCCTCCAAAGAAAAGAAGGTACTTCCACGTGATGTGCTCTTTTTTTATTTTTTATGGTTGAGGCTACAAACAATTGATCCCAGTTTCCAGAGTGTGAACTCTTACAGGCTAATGTTCAGCTTTCCTTTTCAGACCTTACTCGCATTAACGTTTTCACAGCAAAAAAAAAAAACACAAAATGCTTTTGGATATATAGCCTGGTCTACTGGTAAAATATGGTATGCATGGAGATGTTCTAAAAAAAAGAAAAAAAAATGAGACTCATGTTGGTGTTGCTGGCCTGGGGGGGGGGGGTGGCCACGGTCTGGGGAGATGAAGCAGCCAGAGAGAGAGAGTAGAAGAGCAGCTAGAGTCAAGATGTGTAGTGTAGTGGTCAGTATAGTGGTCAGTGTAGTGTAGTGGTCAGTATAGGAATCAGGTAGGTCAGTATAGTGTAGTGGTCAGTATAGTGGTCAGTGTAGTATAGTGGTCAGTGTAGTGTAGTGGTCAGTATAGTGTAGTGGTCAGTATAGTGTAGTGGTCAATGCAGTGTACTGGAGTGGTCAGTATTTTTTTTTTACTGGTTTACCTTATCAGTTAATTAATTATATATTCTCCAATATGTCTTTTTTCTTCATTTCTAGTACCTTGAGACAGTGACTATTTCTTATGACACTTGGTGCCCTTTTTAGAGTCTGAAGCCTCGTACACACGTTCGGTTTTCTCGGCAAGAACCAGCAAGAAAACTGCTGGCAGAGCTTTCTTGTCGAGAAAACCGAGCGTGTGTACGAGGCTTTCAGGTTTCTCGCCTTGAAATCTGGCCAGAATCTTGACGAGAAAAATAGAGATCCAACTCTATATTTTCTCTTCGAGATTCTTGTCGGCCTGTTTCCCGACAAGAAACACAAGAGTGTGTATACTTACCTATCGCCGTGGAAACCCGCGCATGCGTCAAATTACTTTGACGCATGCGCAGTAGCTTCCACAGTATAGGTAGGGTGAAGCAAGATGGCGGCAACGGCATCGACTGTGACAAGCGCATGCTCGTCGTATGCGATGACGTCACTGCGTTCTTGGCTTTCAAGAGAACCGCAGTTCTTTTGAAAGGTCTGTGTGTACACTCTGGTGGCAAGAGATTCTTGCCAAGAATCTCATCTGGAAAAACAAAGTTTTTTTTTCTGACAGGATTCTTGCCTGTGTGTACGAGGCCTGTTCCTGACCGCCTCCTTATATCTCTTCATTGTATATTAGCAGAGTGAGTTATGATAGAGCAATTTTGCCCCCATCAATATACATTTATTATTTTTTCAATGTACAATATTCTAGAACATAGCAGTCATTATGCTCTTTGTTTCTTATAGCTTGGCCCTTCTATTTCCCCTGCGTTTTAACTTGGCTCTCTGCTTCGCTGTGTAGCACTACCCCCGGAGGAGCTGCTGGTTTGTTTTGGGTCTACGCTCCGTGACTAACCCCTTAAAGTGGCTCAAAACCCTCCCTTGACACACCTGGTAATATGAGAGGTTGTGGACCCCAATAGCTTGTGGGGAAGCACAATATCCCGTTACACTACAACAGATTATGCAAATAAAAGGGGTTACCTCAAATGAAAGATAGGCTGCACACAGACGTCAAGATAACCAAAGTAATGCTTTACCTAAAGAAGAACAAAGAACATAAGTAAAACAGTGACACTCTATCTGCAGATCCCTTCAGTATCAATAATAATAGTAAGGCTTAAATGTGAACTAGACTACAGTGTCCTGTAGACCTGTGTAAGCACACAGCAAGAGGGGCCCCTCAATAAAACATACACATTGAAACACCCTCTTGCCAAGTCTCATCCAGCTCTCTACCTCTCTAACGATACTGTATCGAACTAATTACTCGACCAGCAAGCAATGAAATGAATATCATCTATATACAACACTAAATAGATAACCCTTGGGTACTATAGCTATAGCTAATTAATATGACCTGGCATCCCAGGCCAAACCTCAACACAGTCTTCTACTTATAGTTTGTGCACTCGTACGTTGGCATGCATTGGCGCGCAAGAAAAACAATTTGTAATCCAAAGGAGTAAACTGTTGAAAGTTCCCTGAATGGTCAAACCACAGAGATGGATGTTAACGATCCACCCTCCCGCAGATATTCAGTACTTTCGGGGAAGTGCCCGTCTCACCCAACTGGTTCAGGCCTTGTCCTGCTACGGCACTCCATCCCCCTTTCGGCGATCACAGTCCGGTTAGCCAGCAGTCTCCGGTCCTCAGACAGGTCGCAGGGTTACTGGGAACTTGTTCGATGACTCCAGCAATGGCTCCATCTCCTCTCAAAGCCGCTCTGCCCGGGCGACGTAGGCCTCAATCCGGCCTACTCCCTGTGGAGACTGGAGACACTCCTAACAGTGTCCTCCTGGGTTGAAGAGGCGGTCCCGAGAGCGTGCCAAAAATGTTGTCTCCCTTAAATTACCTCCCCCAGCAGATGGCGTGGAAGGCAAAGCATCTTGGGGTTGTCCAGCTGCTCTCTGGGTGATGTAGTTAATTAAAGGCCAGGGCAAAATGGAGTCTCTTCTCTCCTGAACTCAATCCCTCAACATTTCCTGCAGTACCAGAACAAAATGTAAACAACAGGTGGCTCTAACTCAACTCGGCCACAGGAGGGAGCTGAGATCTTTCACGATCAGCAATGGTAGTCTTGTATATTACGCCGGGAAAGGACAATACCCCACTACAGAAGTACTAGTTATCTGGATAATTTAACACTCCATGTGGGGGCTCCACATGTGACTGTTTCCTGTCCTGATCTGGTTGAGGTGGTTGCAGTTCAGACTGAGGGCTTTAGAATGGGGCACAATCCCACTACTTCAAAAGATCATTAAGGCAGAATCAGGGAAAGGCCTAATCTCGAAAATATACCCACACATAAACAATGGGAGAATGGGAGGGATAGAGGCTCCTATGCATAACAGAAAATGGGGAAAGAAATTGGGAAATATCTCCGAATCACAGTGGAATAGGATCCTTAAAACTCGCCCCACTCGTATCGTTATCCCCTCCCAGAGGATGTCACACTTGTTTTTACTCTATAGAACCTATTACACCCCTCAAACTTTTTCAATTCGGCCGCTGACCAGATGCAAGCTGCCCTAGGTGTGGGGACATAGGGAGGGGATATGATCAACATGTTCTGGAGATGCCCCAAGCTATTCCACTACTGGATGGAGGTGATATGAATCATTGACCGGGTGTTTGGAACCTCCACTGAGTTGGAGGCGAAGCACTGTCTCCTGGGATTAGTAGGAGTGGGAAACCCAGGAAACAATCAAGTAGCGGTTTTGAGATGCTTATTCCAAGCAAGGAAGCTGATCACCCTGAGATGGCAGTCGGCGTTACCTCCGTCTGGTAGGGAATGGGCAAATAATATGAACGTGGTAATTCTTAAGGAGAAATTGGTATATACAAAGAAAGGAGTGTTAAAGAAGTACAACAAAATGTGGAAACCCTGGTGGGAAGCAAGGGGGATTAACATGTGAATTTTAATAGAGCATAATGGCACTTTAACGATGAGATGTGAACTAATAGAAATCTGATCAAGATGAATGAGACGGGGAAGGATGGATGAGTGAGAGAAATGGATGGCGATGAGAGGACCCAGCGATTGGATAAGAACTTGGATCCAAAGAGAATACTAGGCAAGATTACCCTATGACGCCAACCCCTCTCCAGGGAAATATCCTTGATAAGTATGCTCCACTTACGCTGACATATTTATACCTGTTAGGGGGTGGGAAGTTCGGGAGGGGGGATGGGTAAATGAGGGGATGTTTGATTTTCTGTATTTGTAAAATAAGAAATACCTTAATAAAGAAATAAAATTAAAAAAAGTATGGATTTTAGGTAATCAGATTGTTCACTTGCTAGATTGTCTATTAGACACTGCCCTGACGGGTCAGTATTTGGCGCATTATAAATCTATTAAATCAATCAATCAATCAATCAATCAACAGTCTGACAGTCACATGTATGTGCTGACTTGTTGAAAAATAGATGCCCAGTTTTTAACCAACCCCCTCTACCAGCCATTGAAGGGGATGCTAAGGAGAGTGGTTATTCTAAAACAGCCTTCATTAGACGGCAGAGATAATAGACTAAAGACCTAGAGCCAGTTAAAGTTGCTTTGTGCCTTGTTATTACTGTGATGGCCAATTACAGTGATCACTAATGTAATAGAAAACAATAGAAAGCGTACCGCTCCAAGCCCCCAAACACCTGTTGATCGCTCCCGCCCTGTTACACCGACAGGTGCTGGCTCTGCACTAATCCATGGAGAAAAAGAGACATTCTGGACTGCCGCACTCTAAAAAGGCGATTTTTATTTGAAAATAGCAAGTGATAAAATCCAAAAAAATACAAAAATATGTAATCCAAAAGTCATACTGTCATGGAAGAATTCCCTCGGGCCTTGTATGCAAATCCACACCGCGCCAAAATGTGCACTTCCAGCGTCTCAATGCACACAAAGCACCAAACAATTCCTTTGTGCTTAAAAGCACGTTTTGTATCAAGCTCTTTGTACAAGGAATGTGAAGTCACTTCATGGCACCAGGAAGAGTCAGAAAACAATGCTGCTTCTAGCTGGAATCTCAAGCTTCTGGGCTGAGCACAGGAAACTCAAATTATTTTATTCATTGGAAACAAAAGAATAACAAAGCAGGAAGTGATGGCCCCAACAGCCAATCACTTCCCTTAATACAAAATCACATGTGACAGGAAATGACAAACAGAAAAGGGGAGGGCACTCAAAGAAAGGCAGGGGGAGGAAGTGCACACACCCCATCTTAGCCAGCATGGATCCCATTCAGACATTGTTCAAAGTAAAACAATATCTGAATTAAGATCATTCTATCTGTTTTTATAGGCTTGAGACAATCTGCGGGGACATTGCTACTGCTGTTGTCAATATACGGTACAAGTACACCAACAAGACATATATCAATGTCCTCTCAAACAGATATGTATCCATAAGGGATAACGAAGTCCGCAAGAGAGATATAATAGGTTTCTCTCGTTATGCGGACTTCGCTTCTCTAATGTGTATAGTCATTGGAAAGCAAGCAGTCCAGCGCAGTGCGCTTGATATCTAAAAACCAATAAATGCCCACACACACACAGAGAACACGTTTCAATTGCATAAGAAGGTTTTCATACTGACCGTTTTTACTGCTGGTCTAAATTCAACCCAAGTGCGCTCTGCTAGAGCGCTCCTCGATTAAACATCAGACACAGGGAGACAGATGACAATCTATAAAACACACATCCTAGAATAAAATGTCCACATATATAACATTTTCCACAACAATTCAGACACAGCCAAAGCAAATAGTGCACATACAGGGACAAAAATGTTGACGCGTTTCACATTATAGTTTGATGCTTACTCATAGCTGAAGTGTGTGGGAATCAAGGTGTGTATAAATTTGAAACATGAGTAGCTGCTCGGCCAATCAAAGCTGTTCCACACAGCATCAGAATGTTGAACACTTAATTGAATCCAGCACACCTCAAAATTATCCTGAAACTCACCGTGTCTCTGTGTATAGAGGGGTATGAATACTTTTTCCTGTCTCTGTCTATAGAGGGGTATGAATACTTTTTCCTGTCTCTGTGTATAGAGGGGTATGAATACTTTTTCCTGTCTCTGTCTATAGAGGGGTATGAATACTTTTTCCTGTCTCTGTCTATAGAGGGGTATGAATACTTTTTCCTGCCTCTGTCTATAGAGGGGTATGAATACTTTTTCCTGTCTCTGTGTATAGAGGGGTATGAATACTTTTTCCTGTCTATAGAGGGGTATGAATACTTTTTCCTGTCTGTATATAGAGGGGTATGAATACTGTTTCCTGCCTCTGTGTATAGAGGGGTATGAATACTTTTTCCTGTCTGTATATAGAGGGGTATGAATACCTTTTCCTGTATATAGAGGGGTATGAATACTTTTTCCTGTCTATAGAGGGGTATGAATACGTTTTCCTGTCTATAGAGGGGTATGAATACTTTTTCCTGTCTCTGTGTATAGAGGGGTATGAATACTTTTTCCTGTCTATAGAGGGGTATGAATACTTTTTCCTGTCTGTGTATAGAGGGGTATGAATACTTTTTCCTGTCTATAGAGGGGTATGAATACTTTTTCCTGTCTCTGTGTATAGAGGGGTATGAATACTTTTTCCTGTCTATAGAGGGGTATGAATACTTTTTCCTGTCTGTATATAGAGGGGTATGAATACTTTTTCCTGTCTATAGAGGGGTATGAATACTTTTTCCTGTCTGTATATAGAGGGGTATGAATACTTTTTCCTGCCTCTGTCTATAGAGGGGTATGAATACTTTTTCCTGTCTCTGTCTATAGAGGGGTATGAATACTTTTTCCTGTCTCTGTGTATAGAGGGGTATGAATACTTTTTCCTGTCTATAGAGGGGTATGAATACTTTTTCCTGTCTGTATATAGAGGGGTATGAATACTTTTTCCTGTCTCTGTGTATAGAGGGGTATGAATACTTTTTCCTGTCTATAGAGGGGTATGAATACTTTTTCCTGTCTCTGTGTATAGAGGGGTATGAATACTTTTTCCTGTCTCTGTGTATAGAGGGGTATGAATACTTTTTCCTGTGTATAGAGGGGTATAAATACCTTTTCCTGTATATAGAGGGGTATGAATACTTTTTCCTGTCTGTATATAGAGTATATAGAATTTTTTTTTTTTTTTGGTGATTGGCTCTGATGCAAAAGAAGGGCGGAGAAAGTATTCTCGAATATTCGGAAATAGAATATTTCACAACATTTTTTTTTTTGATAAAATATTCCGAATATTCTATTTACGAATATTCGAGAATACTTTCTCCGCCCTTCTTTTGCATCAGAGCCAATCACCAGAAAAAAAAAATCGCAAAATCGCATTAGCGAAATTTCGCAATTTTTTTTTTTTTATAAAATATCACGAATATTCGGAATAGCGAATATTGGCAGCGAAATTCGAGCCGCAATACGAATATTCGTGAGCAACACTACTGACCACCAATGTTTGGGGGATTATTTTGAGGAGGGGGGTTATACCTTTTGGGTTTATCCATGGCATCTAGCCATTGCACAATGCAATTTCAGTACAATGCATTTTTATCCTCCAGAAAATTTACTTCCACTGGTAGCACCCTATAGTGAGCTAGAATAGAGTGTACCATTTTTTTTCTGTAGTGCAGGTAAGTTGTTAGGCTTGGCTGTCGGCCAAGTCTGTGTTTTGAATCTGGGTCAGAGTGACAGTCAGCATCTCTGGTACCTCTCCCTACTTTCTGGAACCTTGAAGAAGTTTCCAGAAGAATGGGAGGAAGGTTAGGAGGAACTGCCTGAAGTATTGAGGAGTGCCCCAGCCAATCCCCAGAAAAATTGACTGGCAGAGGGAGGGCACCTCTTAAATACTCAATAGTCAATCCAGCAGGGGCAGTGTAGAGTTTTGGTGGAAGCTGCAGGAGGCTGTCAGAGGCTCTTGAGGGTGGCCCCTAGTCTTGTCTTGGGGGGCGACGCTGGGCCTGGGGCTCAGGTGCTGGAGGGATCCTCTAACAACACAAGGAGGAGTTGTGTCCAGAGGCACAGGAGCAAGAGTAAGGAAAGCAGGAGCCAGATAACACATCTGGGAATTCTCCAGGGAGAAGACAGCTGGGTGGCTGGTGAATGTGGCAATCTAGGAGCAAAAAGTACAAAATATTGCGTGTGTTTTTTTTTTTCTAAATGTATGCTCTTCTTTTGTTTAATAGCGCAAAAAATAAAAACCACAGAGGTGATCAAATACCACCAAAAGAAATCTCTATTTATGGGGAAAAGGATGTCAATTTTGTTTGGGTACAGCGTTGCATGACCGTGCAATTGTCAGTTAAAGCGAGGCAGTGCCGTATCACAAAAAATGGCCTGGTCATTGAGCAGCAAATTCTTCCGGGGCTGAAGTGGTTAACTAGGGTTTTCCATTCCACGATTGTTGGAGGACATGGTGACACCCCCTTTTGTGCTATAAGCTTATAAGCCTGAAACAAACTCTTTATTATTGGTACAATAATGTCTCCAGGGATCCTGGATTCACCCATGATACTCAAAAGACATCCACCTGGCTCCATCTGGAGCTTTGTCCCCAAAAGTCCTTTAATAGTAGATACAACCCCCTGCCAATAACAATGGAGTTTGGGGCATCTCTATAACATATGTATTAAATTAGCGGGTGTTCTCTTTACATCTAGGCCATTAAGGTGTGTCTCTACACTTCCATTTCAATACAGTCGTGGCCAAAATTGTTGGCACCCCAGAATTTTTTACAGAAAATCAAGTATTTCTCACAGAAAATTATTGCAATAACACATGTTTTGCTATACACATGGTTATTCCCTTTGTGAGTATTGGAACAAGACAAAAAAGGGAGGAAAAAAAAGAAAATTGGACATAATGTCACACAAAACTCCAAAAATGGGCTGGTCAAAATTCTTGGCACCCGTAACTTAATATTTGGTTGCACACCCTTTGGAAAAATAACCCCATGTACTTTTATATAATAAAAACTGTTCTTTCTGCCTGCAAACTGTAGATTGTCCATAGCAACCAAAAGTGTCCCTTTATGTCAAAAATGGTTTTAGAGCATCTAGAAAACAGCGATAATAAATTATAATCACTTTCCTGTGGGGAAATTTGTCATAAAAAAATAAAAGTAATGACAGCGACAATTCTGCAACTGAGTAAATTTCAGTGATTTTGAGTTGATACATTATTGAATAATTTTTATTATAATTATATTATTATTTGTTATAATTATTTATAATTATTTATTATATTATAATTTATAATTTTGTTTTAAAAAAAAAAATTCATACCCGGGATGCCTACTAGACTCTTGTTTGGTCAGATTTAAATGAGTTATTCCTAAGGCCCCGTACACACGAGAGGATCCATCCGCTGAAAAATCTCAGCGGATCGGTTTCAGCGGATAGATCCCCTGGTGTGTATGTTAGAGCGGATATTTTTCCGCGGATATTTATCCGTCAGATCGATTTCCAGCATATAAAAATTTGAAGACATGCTAACAAATCTATCCGCTGCGAATCTCTCCGACGGACAGATCCGTTGGTTAGTACACAATATCCGCGGATAAAAATCCCGCGCATGCTCAGACAAAATAAGGGGATGGGAGCACTCGTTCAGGTAAAACTCTCGTTTGTTTATGATTTGGCACATTCGTAATTTTAAATATCTAGTGTGTCGTTTATTGCCTCTTTTTTTTTCTGCGTTCTCTTGCTAGAATAAACCCGTTCTCTTGCTGATGCTATCTATCCAGATGTTGTAACTTTCTTTATGTCCTCCACATGTATATGTTTATGTAATGTTATTTGTATTTAATGTTTTTTTTTTTGTTTTGTTTTTTTATGTATTTTTTGGCAAGTTATGTCACCATTGTTTTTTGATGCCATTTATTTTATTTTTTTTTGTTTTTGGCAAGTTATGTCACCATTGTTTTTTGATGCCATTTTTTTTTGTTTTTGGCAAGTTATGTCACCATTGTTTTTTGATGCCATTTTTTTTTTTATTTTTGGCAAGTTATGTCACCATTGTTTTTTGATGCCATTTTTTTTTTGTTTTGTTTTTGGCAAGTTATGTCACCATTGTTTTTTTATGCCATTTTTTTATTTATTTTTTGTTTTTGGCAAGTTATGTCACCATTGTTTTTTGATGTCATTTTTTTTTTTTTTGGGGTTTTTGTCAAGTTATGTCACCATTTTCTTTTTGCGTGTGTTTTTCCGTTTTTGTTTTGCCAAGTTGGTACACCAAATGTACCCCCCCCCCAAGGAGTTGGTGTTCTTTGTAAATGACACATATTATTTTTTAAAATGTTTCATGCCTAATCACCACAGTATTAAAGCACAATAGACAAGGTTTTTCAGTAAATCAAAAAAACATTTATTTTGGCCATAAACAAAAATAAATTACCTAGAACAGCAGCACTTGCTCAGATAGCAACATACATGCAGACTTGTGTTCCAGACTGCACAGGCAACATAGTCAAGGACAAAATGGCAAACCTTGAGGAGCACATACCGAGAACTAAAAAGAACAACCACAAAAACAAAAACCAGGAGCAGCAGCAAGTGAGCCAATGGAGCCCAGGCTGTGGTAGTCCAAAAAAAGCCCAGTTTTTGGGTGATCAAATGGAAGGCCGGGAATCACCTTCTCCTGTTCCTTGTAACCTTCCTTGCAGCCTGCATTACAGCAGATCTTCCATGGACCCGTCCACGGCCCCTTGCAGGTGGGGATGATGTGGCAGCAGGAGGAGTTAGCAAGGTGTTGGGCAGGATGGGTCGGGTCACTCAGCTCAGTGTGATTGGTCAGCCAGCCCTGGTGCATCCATAAAAGCACCTGGTTGAACAGGTCCTTGGCAAGCCTCTGATCGGCCTCCCCCGCTTGTGACATTTTGTGTGCCACGTAGGCGCTGTATGCCTCAGTGGGGTTGAGGGGGGCCCTCAATAAGGCGCTAGCCTCCCGGATCATCTCGAGGCTAGCGTCCTCAACTTCCCTCCTGCGCCTTATTAGGCTTGTTTGCCTGACCCGGGAGGGGGCTGGCTGCTTGCCTGGTGGTGCTGACCCTGGGCCTGGGGCCCTGCTGACTGGTGCTGGGCCCGGCCTCCTCCTCCTGGCTGCCACTGACCCCTTCCTCCTGGCTGACATGGAGCTCAGCATCAGGAGCTGACAACTCCTGGCTGCTCTCTTCTTCCTGTGTGAAAAAAAGGGACATGTTGTTAAATTTAGCACAAGCAAATCACACACATTTTCATGCTCTAGACTGGTTTGTTTTTTCTTACTTTAAACTTGAATAGACTCTCCTTCTGATCCCTGCACTTGGCATCCCTGACCCCTATTTTTAGGCCCACGACTTTTCTTTAACATATTTATTTATGGGATTACAATATCAACTCAATAAACAAACAAGAATTAGCAGCCACAAAATATTTACAAAAATACTCTACCTCATCAGAAGTGGAGAGTCGCAGATTTGGCTCCATGTCAGCCAGCCCCTCACCGTACTCATCATGGCTGTGGGGGTCCCTGGAAGGTCTGCTGCGATGCCGGCTGGAAGGAAGGCTTGACATTGATCGCCGGCCCTCTATTTGATCACCCAAAAACTCCAGCTCTTTGTAGTACCACAGACTGGGCTCCGTGGACTCGCTTGCTGCTGCTCCTGATCTTTGGTCATGTAGTTCTCTTTTTTTTTTGCGGTATGCGGCCCTCAGGTTGTTCATTTTGTCCTTGACTATCTCGCCTGTGCAGCCGGGAACCCATGTCTGCATATATGTAGCAATCTGGGCAAGTGCTGCCGTTCGTCGGTTCCGTTTATAATAGTGGGGGTGTTTAGAATCCCATAGTATTGGCATTCCCCTGAATTGTTCAATCAGTCTGCTAATGTTCTCCTTACCTACAATATGGTCCATCTTTTGAAGTTCGGGCTTGGTAAATTTTTCAAACTTAACACTGTTAAAACCAAAAGAAAAAAGTGTTAAAAAGGCTCAGCATTCACATTGTCAGAATATGTGGCCCCAGATTTATCAGTTACTATGCAAACACAGTGTCTCCTGCAGCTAAAATGCTGGCCAGCTCTGCCCCATTGTTGTTCCAAAAAATGAGTTCACATGCAGACCCTTTTTGATTACATTTATCAAAATACGTGGGATCTCTAACCATCACCAATTATTATTAATTTGACCATTCATCAAGGCACTATTTCATGTGTACATAGCATGCCCCTCAGCATTCCTGACATATAAATACACTTCCTAATTACCTCTGGCCAACCAACACATAACAATACTTGCATGATCACAATACACCTGGCAAAAAGTAAAATTAGGTAGAGCATTCCTAACATCTAGATTTAGTGATGTGTCAAAGCATTGGGAGAACAAAATACCATTTTGGTACACAAGAAACATAAGTAGCGTTAAAAGGGTGCAGACAAGAGACAAAACCCTAATCCCATGCCTCTCAAGTTTCTAGGCCTCTGCTGATCCCATTTTGTAATTTCTTACCTTATTAGTCTCTCTAGCTCCTCGTTAAGCACGCTGTAATAATCTCCGCGTAACCTACGTAATCACGTAGGTTCCCTTTAATAGTCTCCGCGTGTGCGTGACACGCCGCCTCCGTCACCTTTGCCATGCCCCCTAATCAATGTTAACTTCAAAAATATGACGTTAACTATGTAACTTCTGTCAAATGTTCAAATAATCTCCGCGTAACCTACGTAATCACATAGGTTCCCTTTAATAGACTCCGCGTGTGCGTGACACGCCGCCTCCGTCACCTTTGCCATGCCCCCTAATCAATGTTAACTCCAAAAATATGGCGTTAACTATGTAACTTCTGTAAAACGAGCGAATAATCTCCGCGTAACCTACGTAATCACGTCTTATTCATTCTCTACACTTTGCGTATGCATGAAACGCCGCCCTCGTCCCCGCCCATGACGGGACATTTCCTCTTTTCCACGCCCCTAATCTCTGTGGGAAGGAAAGATGGCGATGTCACACGAGCGTGCACGGAGCTCTCAGGCCGAAAGTGAAGTGACAGAGGCAGGAACGTCGCGATCCAGGCCGAAACGTTATAAGGCCACTAATATGGCTTTTGCCGAAATGGTGGAGCTGGTCGAAATAATGCGGAGGAAGGACTATGATGGGCAATATGGCCCATACAAGACCCCAAACCGCAGGAAGGGGAAAATTATGGACAAGGTGGCAAGGAGAATGCAGAGGATGTTCAGTGTCACCAGGTCCAAAGAGCAGCTACGGAAGCAGTGGTCCGACTTGAAACTGCGGGAGCCCCATCAGTTCAAGAAAATAAAAAAAATCCTGAAGAAAAGTAAGTTATTTATTTGTTTGTGGGGGGGGGGGGACAATTTTATTTGTTAACGTTTGGTCAGGTACATTTCTACATCTGTCTCCTTGGCCTGGTTGTACTTCTGAACACATGTTGAAATAGAAGATTTTTTAGAAAACAAATTTGCTTGGGCAACGAGTGTTAATAGGAAACATCGTTCACATCAGATTGTTTCTCCCAAATACGATGTTGGCCCAGGAACAACACACCTGGACATGCCTCTCTGGCCAAAAAACATTGTTTGTAAACATTGTGTACAAATATATATTTTTTAAATTAGAATCCTAGAATGGGAAATGCAAACAGTGCTACTAAGCAGGTGTTTTCATATCTGTAATCCAGAGCACCTGTGTCTCCCCCTAAATATTACAATAAAATTTGTATGGTCTCAGAGCCCAAATTTTAAGGGGGGGACATCCATGTGTGTCACTTCGCTAAAAAGGGACTGAATCAGAGCTTGGCCTAGAAGTCATCCAAAAATGTAGGTTTGGGGGGATAAGAACCTAAATAATAAATACATTAAAGCCTCTAACTTCTAAGCAATGTGTGCGAGTTATGCTCTACAATATCTGTGTGCTGATGAGTATACCTTTTGTTTTTGTGTTATTTAGGGGAAAGAAGACGCCAGCATTTCGAGGAGGCAGAGAGGGCCAGACACGCCCGGAATCAACCATCTGGCCATGTGGAGGAGGAGGAGGATGTGGAGGAGGATGTGGAAGGAGAGGAGGAAGGAAGAGAGGAGGAAGGAAGAGAGGAGGATGTGGAGGAGGAGGAGGAGGAAGGAAGAGAGGAGGATGTGGAGGAGGAGGAGGAAGGAAGAGAGGAGGATGGAGTCATTTTAAATTTGGTAGTTGTGGAGGATGAAGAGGAATTTGAAGAAGATGATTTTTGTGAATTTGAAGATGGTGGATTGATGGAAGAAGAAGAAGGAGGAGTGCTGGAAGATGAGGGGGAAGTGGTTCAAGAAGGAGGAGTCGTGGAGGATGAGGGGGAAGTGGTTCAAGAAGGAGGAGTTATTGAAGATGGAGAAGTGGTGGAGGAGGAAATTCGCACACCATCAGGTCAGTGTCACCCCAGCTTTATAGGGCAAAACAGATGTAGATAGGGTTGCCACCTCATCACTTTAATCCCGAACACATATGGATTACACATGTTCTGTGGCTAATGTAATGCAGATATGGCACCAGGTGAGTTTAATTACCACCTTTTAATCAGCCACAGAACCTGTGTAATTAATATGTGTTTATGGTTTAAAGGGATGAGGTGGCAACCCTAGATGTAGATAGGCCGGTAAAATTTATATCTTTTTTTTTTTGGATTCATTTTGTAGGGGATGAAGATGCTGTTCCGCATTTTTCACGCGCAAGTGCTGGAATAATTATCCAGCAAGTTATGGAGTGCAGCACTGAAATGGACAATATGCGGCAACGGATGGTTCTCATGGAATGTGAGAAATGTAATTGTGGAGTGCTGCACAGAGCTGGACAATATGCGGCAAAGAATGCTGGTTATAGAACAAAACTATAAAAATATCATTGACATGATGGGCCGTGTCAAAGACTGAACACCACCCCGCCCATCCCCCAACCATTTTAAATTTTATACTCAGCAATACGCCAAAATTTGAAGATGCACACACAGTGTGTCAACATGTGCTATCTGCCATCACAGAATATCTTATATCTGTGCTTTGTGGGTACAACCCCCTCCTCGATTCTCAAGTAGTTTTCAAGGAAGGGTTTGCTCCCACAAAACACAGACATTGATCACCCATGATGGCAGATAGCACATGTTGCCATTTGTCTGTGTTTCTATGTTGAAGAACTGACATTTGGCGAATTACACTGAATGTGTGCATCTTCAAATTTTGGCGTGTTCCGGTGTGAAATCACACCATGACTGTTGTTGTGAATGTAAAAGTGACACATTTGTCTTTGAATTTTTGCATACATTTTATCCTTTTTGCCAAAAAAATTGGCTTACAATCAAAAAGCCTGAAAAAACAAATAAAAATATTTAAAGAAAAAATACAAAAAACAAAATAAAAAATACAAAAAATATATTTGGTAACAAATATATCCAAATTTTATTAGCTCTATTGTAAAATAAAAACAAAAAAAATATTTAAAATTTTTGGATAAAATCGATACTAAATTTTTTTGGGATATTTTACCCAAAAATAATAAAAAAAAATCATATAAAAAATAACGAGCTAACAAATCACCCAAAAAATTGGTTAGAACAAATTATTAAAAAATAAGACCAAATAAAAATTTGGTGAAGTCTACATTTTGCTAATCCAAGTTTGTTGTGAAAAATGGTACAATTGTACTACATTGTTTGTGAACCAAAAATACTTGTAAAAATATTTTTGGGACCAAAAAAAAAAAAAAAAAAAATGTTTTGAAAAAACACACACAACCGGAAAAAAAAGCATCGCAAAAAAAATATATTGACATGTTTCTTAAGAAAAAAGATATACAAATAAAGGATAATGAAAAAGCTGAAAATAAAAAAAAGCTTTGCCAAAATCCTAAAAATGAGTGGCTTAATTCTTTATATGCTGAATACCCAATAAGTGAATAATGTGCGATTGTGTTGATTTACTAAAACCTGAACCATACATTTGGCACTAGAACTGCAATATTTTTGGTGAGAAGCAGGAAGACAGATAAAAAGAGAAAAAGCAATAATGACAAACAACTGTATAAAGTCCAATGGTCAAATTATTTATTATTTATGTGAATATTTCTTTCTTTTGGGGGCCGAATTAGAAGGAAATATGATCTGGCATAGCAATGGCCCCCCGACCCATGAAGTACTCAACATATTTGTCGCGTACCTCACGAGCTGATTGGGTGGCCAAGCCAGCGCGACCAGTGTCCAGCCCAGGAAGGGTATCTGAGGGTAGTCTTGCCTCAGAACCGATGTCGGGTAGGTACGTCTGGGAGTGCCTGCGTAAAAAGTTGTGCAAAATGCAGCAGGCAAATACAATGGTGTTCAATTTATATTCCGCCAAGTGTATCGCTGTCAGGAACAGGCGGAAGCGGTTGGAGAGGATCCCAAAGGCATTCTCGACTACCCTCCGAGCCCTGGCCAACCGATAATTGAACACCCTCCTCTCTGAGGTGAGGGTCCTCTGGGGAAAAGGCCGCATGAGGTGAGGTCCAAGCCCGAAAGCTTCGTCCGCTAGGAACACAAACGGAAGTCCTTCCACATTATCTTCATCTGGTGGCAGTGCCAGACCACCAGTTTGGAGACGATCGTAGAATTCTGTCCGCGAGAACACTCCCCCATCTGACAGCCGGCCGTTCTTCCCCACGTCCACATATAGAAACTCATACTGTGCCGACACCACCGCCATCAACACGATACTATGAAAACCTTTGTAGTTATAATAGTAGGACCCCGAGTGGGGTGGGGGCACTATGCGGACGTGTTTCCCATCTATTGCTCCACCGCAGTTCGGAAAATCACAACGCTGGGCAAATTGGGAAGCCACAGACTGCCATTCCTGTGGTGTGGAGGGTAGCTGTGGGGACAAACAAAAAAAACAAAATGAGTCCTTTGTCACATAAACATTGCAAACAAAATACAAAAACCATCATTGTGCAACATCAACAACAGGATTCACATTTCCTACAAGCATTGTGAAGTGAGTATTTCTGATCAAAAATATAGGCCCACTTTATTATCAGACTCCACATCCCTCTGATGATAGAGCAAGAAACAATTTTCGGGGGGGGGGGGGAAGCAGAACTACAATGGATTAGCCAAAAAATCACCCAAAAATTGGCTAGGTGTGTTTGGGCCTAGGATAGCATGCTGGACAGGTTTATGGTGGGTAAGGTCAAAATATGCAGGTAGGCCAAAAAGATGAACATGGAAAGGTTAACAACATGCATGGGGAGAAAAGGGAACATCCAACACACAGCAGATTAAAATCTCATGGTTATTAGGGAAGAAAAAAAGATTAGACTTTCGCACACATTTTAAAAAAAAACATTGTCATGTTAAAATGAGGAAACTTACCTTAAGATACTCCTCCTGCAGAACTCTGATGATGGCAGTACACTTCTACGGTATGATGACCCCAAGCGACTGGGGAGAGATGCCTGTCGAGAACTTGAGGTCCTGCAGGCTCCTCCCAGTCGCCAGGTACCGCAACGTGGCAATAAGCCTCTGCTCGGCCGTGATGGCTTGGCGCATCACAGTGACCTGCCTCGTGATATAGGGGGACAGAAGATCCAGCAGACGGTTGAATACGGGGTCCGTCATGCGGAGAAAATTCCTAAAGTCATTAGGATTATTCTCCTGGAGTTCCCTAAGCAGAGGCATATGAGAAAACTGGTCACGCTGGCGCAACCAATTCTTGGCCCAGAAACACCTCCTCCCACTGTTCCTGGCCAAACAACTGGTTCGCTGGACATGGCCATAAGCAATCCCATAACCAGCACCAATTCGCGAGAATCTACGCTGCTGCTCCATCATGGCTTCAAACCGGCCGGCTGGTCAGTCAAGAACACACTCCAACAGAAAGCACTCACAAATCCAGCACAACCTGCAAAGAACGCGCGACAAACAAATACCAGCGGACAGGACGCCACTGCAAACGCAGAAACGAGCTGCAAGTCGGTATCTGATTGCCAACTACGATCCCACAAGCACACACACTGAACCCGAGAATACAACCTGTTAAAACGCGGAGACTGAAAAGCGCAAATCGGCTCTAACCAAACCTTCACTAGCACACGGTAACACGGAACTAGCAAAAGCGGAACAGAGGGCGGCGCCGTTGACTTTGGTCTTCCCCTTTATAGTGACGTCTTACGTGGTTTACGTTGAACACGTTCTGGTCCGAGGGGATTTTTATCCGCTGGTGTGTACACGCCAGCGGACCAACAGATAAATCCGCCGATCCGCTGAAACCGATCCGCTGATAAATTCAAGCGGATGGATTCTATCGTGTGTACTAGGCCTAAGAATTGCAGGCCTACAATATAAAACGCCAAATTTCCTTGCAAATAATGGTACCGCTTTCAGCACCTTTTTTCTGAAATAATCATACCGCCAGGGAGGTTAAGGAAAGGAGAGTCTGGCAAAGTGTAGTTTGTAAGATAGATGGTTTCACCACCAACCAAGTATGAAGCCCAATAGCCAAATGTCCCTATGGTCATTATGGTGTGGTTACAATGTGCCAGGAGGGCAAAATCATGGGCAGGAGAACCTTCCGCACCATCTCCAGCAAAATGTACATCTCCTAGAGAGGTATTAATGTTCTCTTTACACCAATCCATCCTATTACTGGTCACCACAAAGAGGGGGTTTTCATACTTCTTTCTGAAATAGTCCATAGCTTTTTGCATATAGTTTTTGTCACCTACCACACCTTTCCGTTCCTGAGCCATGACCCTTAAATAGTCCCCCCTACGAACACGAACTCCGATATAGGCCACATTTGCCCTATTCCCCTTCAGGTTTGCAAGGTATGAATTTGCCTCTTCCTTAATATGGACTTGAAAAGTGAATTCTTGTAGAATCTCTTACCTTATGTGATGATAGAATGTCCATGAACACGGACTACCAAACAATTTAACGTATTGTCCAGAGGTGTTGGAATATTCTGGTGACATCCAATCATTCAGCCAATATTGCCTCCATTTAATATGGTCAGCAATTTCCTGATGAAGAATAGGCAAGTTTGTCTTAAATATCCTTCCTAGCTCACTATGCATCTGTGGTAAGATGTACCCTTGGTGTCCTTTATAAGCTTTGCCAGAGCATAAAGTGCTGCATACTCCCCCATTATGTTTCCAAGGCATCCTAAACGATATGTAGTCCACATGACTGCATCTGATTGCACGTTGGTGGAAAGTGATCTCTTTTTGTCAGTTAGATCTATGAAGGAGCTACTCCCATGGTTTGTATAGTGGAATGTTGTTACAAGACTTGATTTGCAGTTGACATAATACCAGACGATTAAAACTCTCATAGCAAGCATTGTAAAAAGCACACTCATTTTATTTAAATAGAGGTCCATTTCTAAACAGAATCGTCTTAGATTTATAAAAGACAAAAAGAAAATTTACAAAATGCTTTTAGACATGACCAGGGTTATTCTGAAATGTTTTGTTTATAATAAAAATCAGCATTTTTTGCTAGAAAATTACTTAGGAACCCCCCTCCCCCCAAAAAATAATATATATATATGTATATATATATATATATATATATATATATATATATATATATATATATACACCGTATTTTCCGGCGTATAAGACGACTGGGCGTATAAGACGACCCCTAATTTTCCAGGAAAAATTTAGATTTTGGGATATACTCACCATATAAGACTACCCCCTTCTTACTAGTCTTTCTGGAAGCTGAGGGGGAGCCGGAACCGCTGACAGAAACAGGCTTTTTCAAATCTCACTGTGCCATTACATTACATTCCTCACTGTGCCATTACATTACATGCCCAGACTGTGCCATTACATTACATTACATGCCCCCACTGTGCCATTACATTACATGCCCAGACTGTGCCATTACATTACATGCCCAGACTGTGCCATTACATTACATGCCCAGACTGTGCCATTACATGCCCAGACTGTGCCACTGTGCCATTACACGCCATTACAGACTGTGCCATTACATTACATTACATGCCCAGACTGTGCCATTACATTACATGCCCAGACTGTGCCATTACATTACATGCCCAGACTGTGCCATTACATGCCCAGACTGTGCCACTGTGCCATTACACGCCCAGACTGTGCCACTGTGCCATTACACGCCCAGACTGTGCCATTACATTACATGCCCAGACTGTGCCATTACATTACATGCCCAGACTGTGCCATTACATGCCCAGACTGTGCCACTGTGCCATTACATGCCCAGACTGTGCCATTACATTACATGCCCAGACTGTGCCATTACATTACATGCCCAGACTGTGCCATTACATGCCCCCACATTGCCATCACTTGCCCCTCACTTGCCCCCACTGTGCCTGAACTTGTTGCCCCCCAGTGCAATAACCGCAAACACTCACTTTTTTTTCCAGCGGTGACAGTCCCCCATGCTGCGAGCGAGAGCGTGAATGATTTCAAAGCCGCGCCCTCACTTCAGAGTGTTCTGTGATAGGCGGCACACAAATTTTCCCAGCAGCGCCTCTGTTCTGTTTTCCGCCTATCACGGACGTCTTCTCATCTCGTCCGAGGATGAGAAGGCATCTGTGATAGGAGGAACACAGAACAGAGGCGCTGCTGGGAAGATTTTTGTTCCTCCTATCACAGAACATTCTGAAGAGAAGGCGTGGCTTTGAAATCATTCACGCTCGCGCTCGCAGCATGGGGGACTGTCACCGCTGGAAAAAAAAAGTGAGTACTGAGACCCCCGACTTTGGATGCATGTTTTTGAATCCAGAAAGTCGTCTTATACGCCGGAAAATACGGTATATATATTTTAGCAGAGACCCTAGAGAATAAAATGGTCACACAAATAAGAGCTTTCTTTTGGTGGTATTTCATCACTTCTGGGTTCTTTATTTTTTTCCAAAAAAAAAAAAAAAAAGACCAAACGTTTTGGAAAATAAAACGTTTTTCTTAGTTTTTGTCAGTAAATTTTGTAAATAAGTAATTTTTCTCCTTCGCTGATGAGGTGGCACTGATAGACTGCACTGATGGGCACTGATAAGGTGGCACTTATTGGCACTGATGAGGTGGCACTTATGGGCATTGATTACGTGGCACTGATGAGGAGGCACAAATATGTCACATTTATGGGCACTGATGGGTGGCACTGGTGGGCACTGATAGGCACAGATGCCTAGGCAGCATAGAAAGCTGGCACTGTTGGGCACTGATAGGTGGCACTGATGGGTGGCATTGATGGGCAGCAGTGATGAGTGCCCTTTTTCTCTTTTTTCATTTACTGATGATCAGTGCCCTGATTACAAACCTAGAGGTCCTCTGTGAGTAGACATGTGCACAGCAAAAAAATTAATTTATTTCTGTTTCGTTTCTGTTCATTTAACGTGATTCGTAACGAGTCGTAATTTCGTAAGACGTTAGTTATCGTATTCGTACTCTTTAGTATTTTCGTAACACTTTTTTTTCCGTTTCCGTTTTTTTCTGTTAGTTTATTTTTCGTTGAATCGAGATTAGTATTTTGGTTATATTTTGTATTCTGCCGCGTTCGTATTTTTAAAATGATTTTATTCATTCCTTCGTTTTTACGTTGGTTTAATTTTCGTTGTTTTGCTATTCGTATTTACATTATATTTTCCATCATGCCGCGTTCGTATTTTCGTAAGAAATATATTTTCGTTGCTTTATGATCATTCGTATTTTCGTGTCTAATTTCGTTTGATTGTAAAAACGTACTTTTGTAGATTTTATTGCATTCGTAATTCTGTTAGAATACATTTTACATTTATTCGACACACTACTCGTCGTAATTTTGTAATTCGTACTTTACTGTGATTGACTTGACTGTCTTAGTTAGCACACACACCCTGTCTAGAATGAAGTCTGACGTAGAAGAAAACTAAAATATGTCAGATATTACAAATCTAAAAATTAGATGCACTGCAGTCTAACACAGAAAAAGACACAAGGAGCCAGGAGGTAATGAGAAAGAAGCTCATTGGGGGAAGGAACAAACCTCTTCAGAGGAAAGGGACATTGCTCAGTGGCTATTGGTCAATGTCCAGAAATATTTCAGTACTAACGAAAGCTAATTTACATTATTTCGTATTTTCGTAGTTTTCATTTCCGTTTTCCGAAGATTCGTAATTTATTTTTCGTTCGTTTTGATTTTTGTTTTTTATTCTTTGTTCGGCATTTCGGTTGTTTTCTTTTCGGTCTTCGAATATTAGTAAGTTTGCATTTTCGTTCATTTTGTTTTTCGTAATTTTTTTTTTTTTGAGTTCGGTATTTTCGTTGTTTCTATGTTTTCGTTTCTTTCTTCTTTTGTATCTTCGTTGTTTTCCATATTCGTTATTTTGAAAATATCGTTATTCGTTATTAATTGCGCTAAACCGTTCGTTCATTCGTATGTTAACGAATTAACTAAAATAACGAAAATTGACGGAAAACGTATTCGTAACTAAAAAAATTACACATGTCTATCTGTGAGGAGATGCCGCTGATCGGCTGTCCTCTCCTCACATTCTGTCAGTGTGAGGCAAAGAGCGCCGATTACCGGCATCTCCGTGTTTACATGTGACCGGCTGAGATCAGGTTCGCGCCGCCGTGTCCTAGAAACCCGGCACGGCCAAAATCACTGCGATGCGTGCCCTCATGGGCGCGTGAGAGCATTTGTTCTAGGAAGCCGTCATATGACGTCCACCCAGAATGAGAGCCGCACCGCCCTGCCGTCATTTGACGGTTAAGTGGTTGTTAATGAATGTTAATGCAAAAAAAACTTACATCTTGGTCCTTTTTTAAATATTGGTGCTACGTTGGCTTTTCTCCAATCAGCTGGTACCATATCAGTCAGTAGGCTGTTCGTAAAATTAGGAAAAATGGTCTGGCAATTACTTGACTTAGTTCCTTAAAGGGGTTGTAAAGGTACAATTTATTTTCCTAAATAGCTTCCTTTACTTTAGTGCAGTCCTCCTTCACTTACCTCATCCTTCGATTTTGCTTTTAAATGTCCTTATTTCTTCTGAGAAATCCTCATTTCCTGTTCTTCTGTCTGTAACTCCACACAGTAATGCAAGGCTTTCTTTCTGGTGTGGAGTGTCGTGCTCGCCCCCTCCCTTGGACTACTGGAGAGTCAGGACACTCTCTACGTTGCAGATAGAGAAAGGATCTGTGTGTAAGTGGGTGTCCTGACTCTCCTGTAGTCGAAGGGAGGGGGCGAGCACGACACTCCACACCAGAAAGAAAGCCTTGCATTACTGTGTGGAGTTACAGACAGAAGAACAGGAAGTGAGAATTTCTCAGAAGAAATAAGGACATTTAAAAGCAAATCGAAGGATGAGGTTAGTGAAGGAGGACTGCACTAAGGTAAAGGAAGCTATTTAGGAAAAAAAATGTGTACCTTTACTACCCCTTTAAGCATCCTTGGGTGCAAGCCATCTGGTCCCGGTGACTTATTAATGTTAAGTTTTTCAGGTCTATTCCTAATTCTATCCTCTGTTAGCTATGAGGGTGCTTCCTGTGATATGTCACAAGGATAAATCTTGCAGTTTTGGTTACTAAAGCCCCCCTTTTCCCTTGTTCAGACTGAGGAGAAGAATACATTCCAAACCTTTGCCAGCTCTCCATCCTTTGTAACCAGATTCCTTTTATCATTCTTTATGGGGCCAATATGATCTGACCTCCCGCTTTTACTATTTATACTTAAAGAATTTCTTGGGATTTTTTTTACTCTCCTCCACTATGTGCCTTTCGTGTTCTATCTTGGCAGCCCTGATTGCACCCTTATATTTCTTACTGAATTATTTTTAAAGTTGGAATGCTGATGATGACCCCTCCGCCTTGTATTTTTTGAAGGCTTTCTCCTTTGCTTTTATATGCATTTTTCTGTTGGAGTTAAGCCAATTTGACTTTCAGATGTGATCAGCTGTGGTCATTTTGATTAACTCACCAAGAAAATAGCTTTCCTGGAGCATTTCAGTCTCTAGTAGTGCAACTGAAGCAAACAATCAACTATGGGTGGCAAGGCACTGTAAAAAGATAAACTATAAAGACAATAATCTGAAAGTGGTGGCAAATCAAAATGATTGCTAATTTGTTCAGGACTAGGGAGAGGATGAGTTCGAGTCAAACTCATTTTCAACTCGAACATTGCCTGTTCGCCAAACAGCGAACAATTTGGGGTGTTCGCGGCAAATTCGAAAAGCCGCAGAACACCCTGGAAAAAACTATGGGAGAAATCTAAAGTGCTAATTTTAAAGGCTTATATGCAAGTTATTGTCATAAAAAGTGTTTGGGGACCCGGGATCAATGCAAAAAAAGTAAAAAAAACAACGTCCGTTTTTTTGGGAGCAGTGATTTTTATAATGCTTAAAGTGAAACAATAAAAGTGAAATATTCCTTTAAATTTCGTACCTAGGGGGTGTATAGTATGCCTGTAAAGCAGCGCTTGTTTCCCATGCTTAGAACTGTCCCTGCACAAAGTGTCATTTCTGAAGGATAAAAAGTCATATAAAATCACTGCTCCCGAAAAAAATGCTGTTTTTAAAGCTTTTTTTTTGCATTGATACATGTCCCCAGGGGCAGGACCCAGGTCCCCAAACACTTTTTAGGACAATAACTTGCATATTAGCCTTTAAAATTAGCACTTTAGATTTCAAACGTTCGAGTCCCATAGACTTTAATGGGGTTCTAAAGTTCACACAAACTTTTGGTCTGTTCGCAGGTTCCGGTGTAAACCGAACGGGGGTTCAGGGGGGGGGGGGGGGTATTCGGCTCATCCCTATTCAGGACTGGAACACCAAGCAAATTAAGCCTTAGAACTGACTGTTTGATGCTAAGATAGGTCTCCTATAGGCATTTGCAGGTAACTCTTGCAGTTGGTGTCAAAATGTATGCCTATACAAACAGAGATTGCACCAATTAAACCAATTAAATAGGATGTGTGCTAGGGTAAAGCCTTTTAAATGTTTAAATGTATTCCTGTGCAATCACAAATCCCTAAAAAACATATCCAGTGATATGTATTCCTTAATAGCTGCTGATAACATGTAAAGTGCTGCACACGCCTCCTCAATAAAAAAAAAAAAAAAAAAAACTTCTGAAATCAACCTTTTAATTTTTTTGTCATTCGCAGACCACAAGAAGATGAAAGCCTCACCTTGTTTGTAGTAGCCCTCCAGAATCTGTGTAAGCACCTAGAAAAGAAGTACGTGCACAGTCTGTGGTGAGAATGAAAACGAAAATATAGACTGCATGGGGAAACCCATAAGGTAATCCACACAACTGAATGGTTGATACTGGAAAAAGCTCTTCATGTATGTTTGCATCTAGAGTAACATAGTATAATATATAATAGCGTATACTATATAGTAGCGTATAGTGCATAGTCAGGGCTGGACTGGGACAAAAAAGTGGCCCTGGACTTCATCCAGGCCGGCCCACTCTAATTTTGCCAACACGCATAAAAAGAGTATCCTGTGCACTTGCACGAGAGTGACATCATCACGGCCCAGCTAGCCACACAGGAGAAGCACGCAAACCCAGAAGGAAGACCGGGTGAAGAGGTAAGCCCCCGTCAGCAGTCACCTGCCCCCCCCTGTTTTTTCCCTGAAAATATTTTTATGTACATTTCAATATTAATTGACACTTTTGATGAATTTTTGTTGGATTTTGCATATTGTTTGAATAATTTTTTGCACCAAAATGTTTTTATTTATTTATTTTAGTTAGCGCCACATCCTTTGCCATCTACAGTATTCAATGGCTGTTACCTGGACGGGTTCCTGTAGCACCATCATCCTCCGGCCTCCCTTGCCTGCTCTGGGGACCCCTCTGCCTGTCGGCACATCACATGCGTGGCTCCGACTCATTTAAACTTACAACGACCATTACCACTGGGCGTGGGGGCCGCTGGAGATAGCCGAGTGTTGCTGGAGTGGATGAAGTTGAAGAGCTGTCAGAGAAGAGGGGGCGGGGGGAATTTGAGCGGTGACGGAAAATGACGAGTGTGGGCCGGAGTTGGTCGAAGATGTGTGCAGTTCTGAGCGGGGGTGGAAAAGGACGAGTGAGGGCCAGAGGTGGCCGAAGATGTGTGCATTGTTCTGAAAGAGCCGAGCAGGGGCGGAAAGAGCCAAAGTGCACCAGCTCTTTCCAAAGCTCGATACCTAGCCATGGGCAGTACAGCGGTGCTCAAATTAATGGCTGCACGAGTAGCGCAGCCATTCATTTGACAGACTGTCACTGAAACGGCCCACTGAGCCATCGGCCCACCGGGAAACTCCCTGTAGTCCCAATGGCCAGTCCATCACTGTGCATAGTAGGGTAGTGGAATGATGTAAAAGTGGATTAAGGTGCTCAAAGTGCTGACCTACCCAATATATGGTGATGGTGTGGCCCTTCTACCTCATCCTGTTCCTGTCATGATTCAGATGCGATCAGAACTGTGTGGACTGCACAAGTGAACCAGATGTATATAGGTGAAGAAAGTAATAATTTATTAATGAAATGTGAATAATATGTAACACAACCACATCCAAAAATACACAGTGCACAACAAACCAATATTAGACAAGACCCCAACGTAGCAAGTTCTATAATTTTTGTCCGAAGGACAAAAGACCGATGGGTTGTACACACGGTCGGTTTGGACCGATGAAACTGAACTTCAGTCCGTTTTCATCGGTTTGGACCGACCGTTTGTACGCGGCCTGACAGTGCTTAAAGCAGTCAGGGTATCTATATGATTGATCTCTGCGTTCTTGTGCCCCTTCTTAAAGGCACGGGAGCAAGGAGAGAGAACAGCGGGAGCAGGTCAGCACGTCTGGGCGATCTCCTGAGAGTCAGCCGGGTGGGTTTGTGAGTGTCAGTCTGGAGGACTGTGGAGAGAGTGTCAGTCTGGGGGACTGTGGTGAGAAGTTAGCCTGGAGGGCTAGTGAAAGGGGCAGCTGCAGCCAGGAGGGTCGGCAGTGTCTGAAAAGGTGGTGCTGGGATCAGTAGCCACAGGAGTAATTAATGCTGGACTTTTTGCTACACATCTAAGGGGCCTCGGGTTGCAGCCTACAAAGAGCTATTGCTTTTAAATCTGGCTGAGTGCTTTTGTTATATCGTCACAAGTGCCTCTATGGAGTTCTGCAAACAAGTGAGTTCTGGAGGAAGAAGTTGAGTGTATATAGAGACTGTTCAAAAATGCTGATGTCGCCCTTCCTTCTAAATTACAGCACTGCTCTGCGCTTAAGATGCAAACTGAGGTAATATTGGGCACAAGTATTCAGATAAACAAACAAGATAAAAGCTGCTGCTTAAAACGGGAAAAACAATGATAAATGCACAGTAAATATAAAACTTCTAAAACCATAAAAGGTCCAAAGTTCAAATAAAACACTGTAGCAGCGCTATTCCCAGACCAACGTCTGAAACACTTCTATATGTCCATAATATATAGGAAATCAGATGATAGTGCTGATAGATAGGCAGAGAAAATCTTCAATTAGTGCTTCCTTCACCAGAGGGGGCGTTCACCACGTGGGGGGATAAACCCCTTAAGGGGATGCACTCACCACAATTAAGCAAAAGTAAAGCCTTGAGCATATGTCTCTGTATATCTCCTGGATGTTGCACTCTCCACCAGCCAATGTGTTTATGTTCAATCAAATCGCCATCACATGGAAACAGAGGGAACTCAAATAGTGTGATATTGTTTTAAATAAGTGTAAATTTTATTGAGCCCCAAACACATCCCCTAATACATTCAGCGTACCATAAATATAATAGTGACAAGCAAAGATAACAAATAGATGCCAGTACTGTGCCTGTGAGTCTTTCTGGCCGGACAGCGCAGTATGCTAAGAGCAGACTTTTTTTCCTGTTCCTGGTTCCAAAAGGCTGTGCACAGTGTTAGGTTATTGGATTAGCGTCACGCCCTAGGGCGTGACGCTAATCCAATGTGTTTGGGGCTTGGGGCTCAATAAAATTTACACTTATTTAAAACAATATCACACTATTTGAGTTCCCTCTGTTTCCATGTGATGGCGATTTGATTGAACATAAACACATTGGCTGGTGGAGAGTGCAACATCCAGGAGATATACAGAGACATATGCTCAAGGCTTTACTTTTGCTTAATTGTGGTGAGTGCATCCCCTTAAGGGGTTTATCCCCCCACGTGGTGAACGCCCCCTCTGGTGAAGGAAGCACTAATTGAAGATTTTCTCTGCCTATCTATCAGCACTATCATCTGATTTCCTATATATTATGGACATATAGAAGTGTTTCAGACGTTGGTCTGGGAATAGCGCTGCTACAGTGTTTTATTTGAACTTTGGACCTTTTATGGTTTTAGAAGTTTTATATTTACTGTGCATTTATCATTATATAGAGACTGTATATGGGATTGCATATAGGAAGAGTTGTTCTGAAGTTAAGTGGGCATCCCATAATCTCCAATCCTTATCCAAGTTATTATCCCTCAATAAGATAAAAAAACAAAGTCACGGACTGTTCTTTGACTCTGAGTGCCTGTAGAAACCTGGCTGTGTAGGGTGGGGGATTCCAGTAAACGTGCGGCTCCTTAAGGGATGTGCTACATGTGTATATATTATATATATATGCATGCTGTCTGCTCTTGAGTGTGCTATGGATATACTACAGCTGTCCCTCAAACTCATTTTATATACATTTAAGAACACTTAGAACTGCCCAGGTTCGGGGGCGGAGCTAGCCGGAGACCGGGATGGACGCAGTGTAGCAGACCTCCGGCTCCAGCGGCGACACAGCGGCTCATAACAGCCCTTCCAGCGAGCATTCTGACCCAGAACGCGGACGCACCACTGCCTAAGGACCCGGACAAGCGGCGGTGACAATGACGAGGCGCAAAAAGGACGGGAGTCGCCCTACCAAGCTGACGGAGTTCTTCTCCCTCGAGGCCAAACAAGATGGCGCCGGCGCCTCTTCCACGCCACAACCCAGGGCCTTCAAGCCTCCACCTCAGTATTCACACCAGCCGGGGAAGGGAGCAAAACGGAGCAGCCCTCCTAAACACCTCCACTCTCCTCCTGCCACTCCATCATCGGGCAGCCCTGAGAAGGCAAGATTTTGTTCGGATGTCACAGGATCAGCAACGGAGGTAAGCTCCCCTACAGACTCAGGGGATGACACCAGAGACTTGCCAGACTCCATTGACCTATTCCCTACTACAAATAAGCCAGTGCTAGATACTGTCCTAAAGGAGATGCTGGTGTCTCTCAGGAGTTCTCTGCACTCAGACATGGTCTCATGTGTCCATAGATTCAGCACTGATCTGAGCAATGTAGCTGACAGAGTCTCCCACGTGGAGAACAAAATGGGGGAATATGCATCAATCATAAATGCCCTAGTTGATGCAAATGAATCTGCTGAGGATGACATTGATATTCTTAAAGCCAAAATGGCAGAAATTGAGGACAGATCACGAAGGAACAATCTCAAGGTCAGGGGGATCCCTGAATCTGTTAAACAACCAGAGCTGCGCGGCTATATGGCCCAGCTACTTACAGTTTTACTACCTGATCTGTCTGAACTTGATTTCACGGTGGATAGAATCCACAGGCTCCCTAAACCTACCTATCTACCTGACTCCATTCCAAGAGATGTCATACTTCGTCTTCACTTTTACCACACTAAAGAAAGGCTCATGACAGTCTCCCGGCAAAAAGATGAAGTACCAGCCCCGTACTCTAGCCTGCAATTTTACGCTGACCTGTCACAATATACATTACAGAAACGTAGAAACCTTGTCACGATTACTAAAGCACTGAGAAACCACAAACTGAGCTATAAATGGGGCTTCCCGACAAAATTAATTGTCACAAAAGAAGACAAGGACTATGTGATAGATTCCATGGCAAAGGGCTTGGCCCTACTGCAGTCCTGGGGGATTGTTCCTGAACCACAACCACCGCCACACCATAAAAACAACGCTGGGGGTATGGAGCAAGAATGGCGCACGGTTGACCGCAGAAACGCTCGATCTCACAATTGAGCTGGATTGGGCCTTTTCTAGACAATACATTCCGCTGGAGAGAACCATCTCTCTGCTCCAAGTTCTTTTTTTACACCCCATTTACCTATTGAGCGATTGAATATCGCACTCTTTCATCTTGTTTTGCTATTCTTCTCCATGGCCAGAAGCCATTGTTTTACTGTTTTGTTTTTCTTGTTTAAACTGTTGTTTTTTGCCCTTCTGATCGCCCTTGCAGCGATGCCTACCTCCGCACAGCCCTCGCCGGGAGGACAACCCGCGAATCCTACGGAGTCCGAATGGAGACCGACGGCCTTGCCTCAGGGAGCCAAAATACCCTCTCATGTGAGTGTTGCCCTGCATCCCCTCTTTTACAAGCATACATTAGTAATGCACATATGGTGATATCCTTTCTCACTGTAAATGCTAAAGGCCTCAACCACCCGGCTAAGCGGAGGTCCCTCTGGAGGGAAGCCTTGCAGCAAAAATGCGATATCCTGTGCGTACAAGAAACGCACTTCATTCAGCACCTGCACCCTAGATGCTCACACCCCCAATTCCCAAACGTTTACTTTGCCAATGCCGATGCCAAGAAGAAAGGGGTGATGGTAGCGGTTAAGGACTCCGTGACATTTCGCTTACATGACCACATCTCTGATCCCCAGGGACGTTACATCATTTTGGTGTGCGACATAAACTCAATCACATACACTGTGGTAAATCTGTACGCCCCAAATGTCAGGCAACTTAAATTTTTCCACAGACTTATGAAGAAAATAAAAGCAATGCAGAGAGGCCTGCTAGTGGTGTGCGGCGATTTCAACATCACACCAGACCCTTCAGTGGACATGACCTCCACTCCTAAGAGACTCCCACCTTCTTTGAAATCTTCCCTTCAGGCTTATGAACTGTATGATTCGTGGAGATGCCTAAATGCCAACGATAGGGACTATACGTTCTTTTCTAACCCGCATGGTTCTTACAGTAGAATCGATCTTTTTCTGGTTGATAGGCCATTGTTATTTAAATGTACCTCTGTATCAATTAATGGTATCACCTGGTCGGACCACGCCTCAGTTAAACTCGTTGTGGGACATCCTTCCCTTCATAGGCCCACTTACTTGTGGAGGGCTAACCCTTATCTGCTCAGGGAGGGTCCGTCCAGGTCTTACCTTAAACAGAAGCTGACAGAATTTCTTGAATTGAACCAGGGGTCGGTGGAAGATGCATTTGTCTTATGGAAAGCCCATAAGGCGTTTGTAAGGGGTATAATGATACAGATGGGAGCGAGACTCAAGAGGGAAAGGCAGCAGCAGACCGCAAAACTCATTTCCCAAATTGAGGCCTTAGACAAACAAAATATGATCAAACCGTCCACTACATTATCCAACCAAATAGCTTGTCTCCGCACGGAACTTAGGCTTAAGTTCCTTGAGGATTTTGAGAGGGCTTCTAGGAGGCTGAAATTAGCCTATTACACAAGTGGCAATAAAGCAGGGAAACTCTTGGCCAGTAAACTAAAAGGCCATAGAATCAAATCTCAAATCCCACACATTTACCACCCCAAATCTGGGGAAAAACAAATTCACCCCCAGGCGATAGCAGACGCCTTTAGTAACTACTACAGCTCGCTGTATAACCTTAAAGAAGATAGCACTACTCCGCAGCCTACGGAGGAAACAATCAATGCGTTTCTCGACAGCATTGCACTTCCCAGACTCACACAGGCCCACCTGGAACGTCTTAATTCTCCCATCTCCGAATGTGAGGTGCAAAAAGTTATCCAATCACTACCGCTTAACAAATCTCCGGGGCCCGACGGCTTCACCGGAGAATACTACAGAACATTTCAGGATGTTCTTTGCCCACTTCTTACTACAGTATTTGGTTCTGCTTCTGCGTCTTCCTCATTTCCTAGGGAAATGCTCAAAGCTACTATCATAGCCCTGCCCAAACCAGGGAAATCTCCGGATGTCCCGCAGAATTTCAGGCCGATATCACTGTTAAACAGTGATGTAAAAATATATGCCAAACTACTGGCCACAAGAATGGTGGACATATTACCAGACATTATCGACATGGATCAATCCGGCTTTACTAGGGGGAGACAGACTGCTGACGCCACTAGGAGGCTAGTCAATTTAATTCACATAGCCAAACGTAGGGGAACGCCTTCTCTGCTCCTGTCTTTGGATGCAGAGAAGGCGTTTGACAGGGTCCACTGGGGTTTCTTGGGGGAGGTCTTGCGTAGGTTCGGTTTTGAGGGTTGGGTCTTCTCGGCCATCATGGCTTTGTACACGCAACCGACGGCCCAAGTATACATAGCGGGTGCTTTATCTACTCCGTTTGAGATATCTAATGGGACGCGCCAGGGGTGTCCTCTTTCCCCACTGATCTTTAATTTAGTGTTGGAACCTCTCGCTACGTACATTAGGTCACACCCCCATATTGAAGGTCTCTGTGTAGGCACTAAAAATCATGTCATAAGTCTTTTCGCTGATGACATCATTTTGTTCTTGACAAAAACTGACAAATCCTTAGCGACAGTCCACACAGCGTTGCGTTCCTTTTCAGCAATCTCTTATTACAAGGTTAATGAGACAAAATCTCACATATTGAATTTAGGGGTGGAGGATGAGGTGAAATCTCGACTACAGGAGACGTTCCCCTATATTTGGCGAGAGGAGGGCATAACCTACCTAGGTATTACTTTAACTTCTAACCCTGACGATTTAATTGCCGCAAATTACACCCCCTTCCTGAGCTCCTTTAGATCCAGATTACAAAAAATTGCCGCTTCCGAACTCTCCTGGTTGGGAAGGTTGGCGGCCTTTAAAATGCAAATTTTACCGCAACTTCTTTATATTTTTAGGACCCTTCCCATACCGCTGCCCAGTGTCTACTTTAAGTCCCTACAGTCCATCTTAAATAGTTTTCTGTGGCAGGGGAAAAAAGCCAGGTGTGCCTTTGGGGGAATTGTTAAACATAGAAAGGCGGGTGGAATCGGTCACGTGCACTTGCAGGACTACTACTTTGCCTCAATTCTAGGACAGCTTAGCCACTGGATTGATCCCACATCCAGAACACTATGGAAAGACTTAGAGGGGACGCAGGTACCGAGGGGTAATCTCAAAGACTTTTTGCTGACGGCTCGTACCCGAGGGTCTCTGGGCAGGAACTTTGCTCCACCTATCCTAGCTTCTTTGAGAGCCTGGTCTCATCTTTGCACAGCCAGCGGCTGGACGGGTCCTACCCTCCCGTTAAACTTACCCAAAACTGCGGTTCAAAATCTAATCCCTGATTTAAAACTCAAACTTTGGGAGGAAAAGGGTATATGTTACCTGGAAGATATAATTACTGACTCTTGCATAGAAGAGTTTGAGGTTGTTCAGCAGAGGTTTGACATACCAGCTACTGAGAAGTTCAACTATATTCGGGTATCCCAGTGGTTTAAAAAGTCAGCCAACACCCTCACCTTTCTACCGACAAAAATAGCCCAATTTTACCAGAGACCAGCTAGCGAGTCCAAGGGTATATCAGTTATCTATAGGGGACTTCAGGAAAAGGACATTCTAGTCAAATCTCACAACATCCTGGCATGGGAGAGTGACCTCGGAACGGACTACTCCGTTAAACAATGGGAGAGAGCAATAAACACCCAACTGGCTTCCACCAAAAGCACCAATTTGATGGAGATGCAGTAGAAACTGCTTCTCCGCTGGTATCTCACCCCCCATCGCCTGTCCAGGATATTCCCGAGTGCTTCACCGGGATGTTGGAGACAATGTGGGGAAAGGGGGACATTGATCCACATATTGTGGGGATGTCCAAAAATTGAACCCGTTTGGTCACAAGTGGGAGACTTACTAGTTAACTTACTACCTACTTGCTCCTCACTCTGCCCTGGCTTAGCTATCTTATCCATAGGGGCAGACTCACTTCCCGCTTCACACAAGACAGTGATACTACATATTCTTATGGCCACGAGACTGGTCATTCTTCGGCACTGGAAGGACATTGCTCCTCCATCATTTGCAGAAATCATAGGCATTGTACAAACCCATGCCACCTATGAACTCCTACACGCATCAGCAACGGGCAAACACACGAGGGCGGCGACACTATGGAGACCTTGGCAAATTTGGTATCCTGATAAAGGGACTAGTTAACTTTAAAAATAAAATAAAAATGACTGTATAAGGTAAACGAAATGGCGAGAAAAGGGCATAGATTACCTGTTTATTTTGGTATAACGTTCTATACCTGCTTTCTTTCATTGTTCTCTACTCTGACCTTTTCATTCTCTTCTTTTTCTCTTCTTTTTCTCTTCTCTCTTACTTCCTGCTTCCTTTGCTACCACTACTGGTTACACACTCTACCACTATACCTCAGGTAGAATACTATACATATTTGAAACTGGAGGGTGCATACTGATTGAAGCATTCCTGATGCTGGCTGCCACGACCATGTAGAGAGAGCGTGGGTGGCTGGCTATAGCCATTTCGCTAGGAAAGGATATGCTCAAACCCTCTGTTTCTGTGATGGTTATACATTCTTGAATTGATGCCACAACGTTATTGGAAACTGCATGTACTGACCGCTTTAAATTTACTGCTATGCATTTCATGATTATGCATATTCCTGTTGCTTTTATTGGTATTGTGTACTTTCTTTGTTAAAGCTGAAAAATCTCAATAAAAAAACTATTGAAACTAGAACTGCCCAGGTTCAGTATGTTTGTGTGCAACTACAGACCTGGATATTAAATGTGGGGTAACTACAGAGTAGTTGGCTTTGATAAATTCCAGGATTTTCATTCTTCTGCAATTACAGAACATCAGTTTTTACGTTGCATGAAACTTTGCGTAATCAGCGCCAGTGTATCTTTTTTTCTATTCAAAAGAAGAAAGAGTTCCTAATTCTGCTCCACGCATAGTGTGCATATTGTGCATCCTTTTGATTTTCTTCATCTCTAGGTCTCTCTCTATTTCTATTTCAACCAAATATTTCAAAAAAACTTCAACTTGTTGATTTCCAGTATGTTGAGGATTAAAGGTTACAATATTTCCACTTTTGCTGTAAAACTGGGATAATTCCTACTTTGTATTTGTTACATGTCCCCATTTACATAGAAAAACTGAAAAAAATGCAGCTTACCTTTTTTTTTTTTTTTAGATGCTCTTTTCTGGAATTTCCAGTAAGTTCTTCTTGTTTTAACAGATCTGGGAAGCTGAGTTTACCGCAATGAACTCTGTCTAGTGGCAGATATGTCATAAGTTGTATAAGATCAAGTTTGGAGTTGGGCTTCTCCATTGTATGGTAATGAGAACTGGAGCCAGTCTGTCGCCCAGCCATTGGGACAGATCACGTTGACCTAGATGATACATGCTGACAGTCATCATTGACAACATCTCCTCAGAAGCAATGAAAAAGTAAGTATTATTATTTATTTTTTTACTTTTTATAGGTATGCAGTGTGAATGGGAATACACATACAGTGGAGTTTTCTTACATTTTACTACAAAAGTGAAAATACACTTTAAAATTTGATTTATTTGATATACCACTATTTTTGTATAATTTTTTCACAGTTTATTCATTTATATTATCACCTTGACCTGAATTTAAAAAGAAAAAGAAAAAAAAATATTTCCTCACATATTTTGGTAAGTCAGTGTATACATTGAACCAGGGGCGTCGGGAGGGGGTGGCTAGCCGTGGCTGAGGCCCCGAATTTGACCACGTAAAGCCCTGAGTCTCAAAGGTGGCAAAACTCTAGCCGCTGAGCGAGTGGTGAGCGCCGGAATCGATCTGATCCCGAGCGCCACCGAATGTAGCCAAGTGTGGCCGAGTCCCATAGCAGGTCCCGCTCTCTGGAGCCTGCGCAACACCTATGATGGATATCCCACTGGTCCAATGCCGTGACCGGGAAGTGTGACGTCCATCATAGGCGCTGCACTGGCTCCAGAAGGCGGGAATTACAATACGGCCGGCACCACATCCCTGCTCGGTGCTCGGGCGGGCCGTGGGCGGCTCTCCTCTCCTCCTGGGCTCTCCTCTCCTCAAGGCTCCTCGGCTCTTCTCCCCCCCAGCCAGGCTCCTCGGCTCTCTGACGGAATGACTGCCTGCTGCTGTGACACCGCTGAGCTGAGGTAGGTCAGAACCGTCAGACAGTGTAATAATGTGTATGTAAATGTCAGTGTATGTCAGGTAGGTCAGTGTAGGTAGGTCAGTGTATGTTAAGTAGGTCAGTGTATGTGAGGTAGGTCAGTGTAGGTAGGTCAGTGTATGTAGTTAGGTCATTGTAGGTAGGTCAGTGTATGTAGGTAACTACCGTTAGTGCAGGTAGGTCAGTGTATGTAGGTCAGTGTATGTCAGGTAGGTCATTGTAGGTAGGTAAGTGTATGTAGGTCACTACTGTCAGTGTATGTAGGTCAGGTAGGTCACGTGCTAGCCAAAAACAAACAAACATACAAAACATACAAACTGCCCCTCCACCTAGCAATGCCCCTGCATTGAACTTTGGAGGTCCAGTCAGGGGTATCCATGGAGGGCTCTGGTCACCCAGTAGAGAGGACAGGAAGGGTAATCATTTTAGAAATCTTGGCACACAGCAGAGAGGGCAGGCAGGGTAATCATTGGAGGACTCTAGGCACAAAATAGAGATGGAAAGCAGGGCAATCTGTAGAGGGCTCAGGGCACACAGCAGTGAGGGCAGGCAGGTCAAACCATAGAAAATTCTGGACACACAGCTTCCCTCCATGGAAGCATAGCAATCCATGGAGGGCTCTGACATTCAGAAGATAGGGAAGGCAGGGCAATCCTTGGAGGCCTTTCCAGGATCCTGTTCCAGGATCAGCTGTTGCCACCCAGATGCCTGATCGGCAGATGGCTCAACCTCTCTGCGTGATGCTGTGAGCTGATACCAGCTGCTCCAAACCCTTCTCTAGTCCAGTGCTCCAGTGGGTGCTGGAGTCGCTGCTTTTCACTCTGAGAACTGAGCGATCAGTGGTCATTTGATCTCTTAATTCTCTGTGTTAGAGCCAACATGGGACAGTTGCAGCATCACGCCAATGAAACAAAAAACAATTGTTCCTGCACTACTTTTCTGCATCTTCCTTGCAACATAAATGCCATAGACTGCAATGTTAAAATCAAACAGTTGCAAGAAAGTAATTTCCTTTTCTTATTCTTGTATCTTTTACTGTGACTTCAGAGGGTTTTGTGAGTTCGGTAATATGTGTCACACTCTGTATTGGCCTACGTCGCATGAAAGTCACATTGAAGTTGATAGCAAGTGGCAAACAAGTTGCAATGCAAAGTCGAACTGGAAGTAACCCGACTTTGGTGTCGCAGCAGTGTGAGCCAAGCTCTAGTAAAACTGTAGATATCATCGCAACTTAATGGGGTTGATTTACTAAAACTGGAGCACACAGAATCTGGTGCTGTGCATGGTAGGTAGCCAATCAGCTCTAAATTCAGCTTGTTCAGTTAGGCTTTGACAAAAAAGATGGAAGCTGATTGGTTTCTATGCAGCGCTGCACCAGATGTTGCTCTCTTCAGTTTTAGTAAATCAACACTAGTATATCTAGATAAATGAAACCATGGAACGGCTCTCATATAGGGAAGGATCAAACCGAAAGGGATCGGTCTGTTTTATTTGATGGTTTAAGGTTTGGAGTTGGGCTTCTCCATTGTATTTTAATGAGAACTGGAGCCTGTCTGTAGTCCAGCCATTGGAACAGATCACATTGACCTAGATGATGCTTGCAGTCAGCATTGACAACTTCTCCTCAGAAGCAAGTAAAAAGCAAGTCTTATTTTTATTTTTACTTTTTGTAGGTATGCAGTATGAATGAGAATACACATACAGTGGAGTTTTCTCAAATTTTACTACAAAAGTGAAAATACACTTTAATATTTGATTTATTTGATATACCACTATTTTTGTATAATTTATTCACAGTTTATTCATTTATATTATGACCTTGACCTGAATTTAAAAATAACATTTTTAAAATTAAGATTTATTTGATAGGCCACTATTTTTGTATAATATATTTACAATTATTTTATTTATATTATCACCTTGACCTGAATTGTTTTAAAAAAAAGTTTAATTGTGTAGAAAAAAAAAAAAAAAAAACGAATCACAGACATGCCCCAACTATTTTCATTTAACATTCCAACCTTCTGGCTTTAAGAAACACTTACAACAAAAAAAAGAACTAAAAATGTAGTCAATTGCAGCTGTTTTTTCAGAGGAAATTTAATCACTAAATTCTGAAGAAAATATTATGGAATTAGGAAAAAAAACACTACAGTATACCACAAGTACTTTGCTGCACCACCTCTGGCCTTTATACCAGCTTGAATTCTCTGAGGCATGGATTTATCTATCGACAAACAGTATTCTTCATCAATCTGGCTCCAAATTTCTCTTTTTGCAGTTGCCAGATCAGCTTTGCAGGTTGGAGCCTTGTGACGGACCATTTTCCTTCATTTCCATCATATATTTTCAATTGGTTTGAGGTCCAGGCTAATTGCAGGCCATGCCATTGACTATATGTCTTTCTTGAAGGAAAGTTTTCACGGCTTTTGCCCTATGGATAGATGCATTATTAGCCTGAAAAATTATGTCATCATCACCAAAAATCCTTTCAATTGATGGAATAAGAAGTGTCCAAAATCTCAATATAAGCTTGTACATTTATTGAAGATGTATTCACATTTAATTAATTTATACTATCTATCACCTTGACCTAAAATGTTTAAAACATATTTTTTTCATATTTAACTTCCTCACATATTTTGGTAAGTCAGTGAACTTTATTAAGATTGGAGAGCAGTACCTAATAGACACTGGCCCAGATTCAGGTACGACTTGCGCGGGAGCAAGTGCGATTTGCGCCGCGCAAGTATGGATTTGCGCCCAGGCAAATTTGCGGGTGACCCAGAAAGCAAGCTAAGCCTGAAATGTGGCATTTTTGCACGGAGGCAGTTTCTCTGCCCCGGGGCAATTTTGCTCAGGGAGCAACTTGCGCTCTTATGGTTTTCCCTCAGCAAATATGCAAATGAGGAACTGCCACTGATTCATAAACTTGCGCGTGTGAGGCGCATTTTGTGCCCAAAGCGCGCAAGCTGTTTGGCCGGGGCAAATTTTCACTTTATAAAAGCAGGGGCAAGTTAGCAACAGATGGCCACAGGTCAGCTGGAGAGCAACTACAGCAGCACCAAGACGGACGAGCTGAACAAGCAGAGCACCCACACTTTCTGGATCTCACATCTGTGTGCCAACATGCCAGGGGCAGCTACAAAATAAAAAAAAGCTCATAATCTGAGCATCAATAAAAAAATAAACTCAAAATATGAGCATAACCAAAAAACAAGCTCATAATCTGAGCTACCAAAAAAAAAAAAATGGTCATTAGTTATTTTTTTCTTTTGGACATCCTTGGCCCAAGGGTGCCCCGGCTCTGGCTCCTCAGACGCCGTGGTGGAGCATGGGGTGGGGATGGAGGGGGGGAGCATCAACCCCTACTTCATCTCTCCTGGCAGGTGGTGCCTGCAAGCCCTCCATGGCGTTGGCCAGGCGGTTGAGGACGGTGTTGGTCTGTCCCAACATCCTCATCTGCCATGTGGTGGTGATCCTCAACTGCCGTCGGGTAAGTCTCCCCTCCTCCCGCACAGCAGCAGTGTTGGCCTCCACCGCACCTGCCAACCTGCTTACCTCCGATGTTAATAATGCGGTGGCATCCTGCTGTTCAACCAGACAGGTCACAATGGCTGCGCAGTTGCCACTAACATCCTCCAGGGTCTCATTCTGTCGGTCCCCCCGGTCAGCATGGTGGGTGAGGGCCTGCTGGACAGAGAAGGAGGAGGATGCCAGGCTGTCCGCCACCCGCCTCAGGTCTCCCACCATCTCCCCTATATGGTGGGTCTGCCGGGCCTGCTCCTCCTGCAGACCCTCACGGAGGCTGGAGGGTACACCCCTAGTTTTAGAAAGAGCCTTCCTTGGAGGAGAGGCTGGGGCACGAACTGAGGGAGCAGAAGGGGAGGGGGTCACACAGGAGGGAGTGACACTGGAGGGGGGACACTGGAGGGAGGGACACTGGAGGGGCTTGCCCTGGAGGGGCTTGCCCTGGAGGGGGATGATGTTATGGTCGGGGGGGTGGTGGGTCGGTCAGGGATGGTGGGATCCTCCTCGAGGGACACTGCTTCCTCCATATTGAGGATAACGGCCTCCTCCACCACTTCCTCCTCCCTAGATGGACTCTGGCCCATATCCTCCTCCACCAACATGCCCAGGATCTGCAGAGGGCCTGACTGCACCCCATGATGTTCTGGGGATGGCGTGGGTCGCCCTACAGCCGACGACGGCCCAGCCTCATCATCAACATCTGTGGATGACACAAAACAAAAATGTTGCTGGAGCAACACACTTATCATGTGTTCACTTCTACCCCCTCCCATGATACACAGCAGATATGAGAAACAAAAACTTGTTACATGTTCCCTTCTACCCCCTCATATGTTCACTTCTACCCCGTCCCATGATACACAGCAGATATGAGAAACAAAAAACTTACCAGTCCCCAAGTCCCCAACAGTGGAGTCATAGCCTGGCAGTCCCTCCACCTGCTCCAGCGCTAGACTCTGAGAGATGACCTCCTCCTCCGGATTGAGTCGCACAGAACAGGCTGGTCCTCCTCCGGTGCCCCTGCTGTGCTTTTTAATGAGGACAATTTTGTCCCGGACGCGACGCCGCATGTCCGTGAACTTTTTCTGGATGTCCATCCAAGTCCGGTCCTCAAAGCCCAGGGCATTGATGTCTAAGGTTATCGCCTAAAATATTGCCCTCCTTTGGGCTACGGTAGTATTTTGGCGTTCAGCGCCATACAGAACAGCAGTATGGCGCGTCAGTGCCTCCAGCATGATCTCCATCTCCGCTGCCACAAAATTAGCCTTCCTCTTTTTTTTGGGCCGGGAGGTGCCATCTCGCAGCAAAGGGCAAAATTACCTTGCTCAGGGGGGGGTGGAACAAGCAGGATGTAATTTTGCACAGGACCTGCGCAGGTCTGCCCCTATTTATTTGCTCAGTGCAAGCAGGTGGGCAAAATTTGCCCTGAAAATAGGCGCAAACCACTGCTGAGTGGAAAAAAGATCATTTGCATAGGGCACACCCACTTTCACTTGCGCTGCCTTACGCCCTGATTTTTGCCTTACAAAGGAGCAAATTAGCAGACAAAAGGAATCCTGAATCAGGTGGCAATCTTTCCAATTTGCCCCAGCGCAGAGCAAATCAGCTGCTCTTCACAGGTGTAACTAAAGGGCAAATCTACCTGAATCTGGGCCAGTGCTCTTTACTCTGAAGCCTCGTACACACGATCATTTTTCGGGTTGTAAAAAATGAAGTTTTTTTTAATGTCATTAAAAACGATTGTGCTTCAGAGCATTTTTCGGGTTCTGAAAAACGGGCAAAAAAAATTCGAACATGCTCTATTTTTTCACAACGTTTTTAACGTTGTCGTTTTTCGGGTTGTAAAAAATCTGCGCATGCTCAGAAGCAAGTTATGAGACGGGAGCGCTCGTTCTGGTAAAACTACAGTTCATAATGGAGTAAGCACATTCATCACGCTGTACCAGACAGAAAAGCGCGAATCGTCTTTTACTAACACAAAATCAGCTAAAGCAGCCCAAAGGGTGGCGTCATCCGAATGGAACTTCCCCTTTATAGTGCCGTCATACGTGTTGTACGTCACCGTGCTTTGCTAGAGCATTTTTTTTCACGATCGTGTGTAGGAAAGGGCGTTTTAATGATCGGGTTGAAAAAAAACTTAGTTTTTTTCTAGAGCCTGAAAATTGTCGTTTTTTACTAGGGTTGTCCCGATACCACTTTTATAGGACTGAGTACAAGTACCGATACTTTTTTTCAAGTACTCGCCGATACCGAATACCGATACTTTTTTTTAAATGTGTCCCCAAATGCAGCCATGTCCCCCCACAAATGCAGCCATGTCCCCCCACAGATGCAGCCATGTCCCCCCACAAATGCAGCCATGTCCCCCCCATATCCAGCCATGTCCCCCCATATCCAGCCATATCCCCCCATATGCAGCCATGTCCCCCCACAGATGCAGCCATGTCCCCCCACAGATGCAGCCATGCCCCCCATATCCAGCCATGTCCCCCCCATATCCAGCCATGTCCCCCCATATCCAGCCATGTCCCCCCATATCCAGCCATGTCCCCCCCATATCCAGCCATGTCCACCCATATCCAGCCATGTCCCCCCCATATCCAGCCATGTCCCCCCATATGCAGCCATGTCCCCCCCCCATATCCAGCCATGTCTCCCCCATATCCAGCCATGTCCCCCCATATGCAGCCATGCCCCCCCCATATCCAGCCATGTCCTCCCATATGCAGCCATGTCTCCCCCCATATCCAGCCATGTCTCCCCCCATATCCAGCCATGTCCCCCCCATATCCAGCCATGTCCCCCATATGCAGCCATGTCTCCCCCCATATCCAGCCATGTCCCCCCCCCATATCCAGCCATGTCCCCCCATATGCAGCCATGTCCCCCCATATGCAGCCATGTCTCCCCCCATATCCAGCCATGTCCTCCATATCCAGCCATGCCTCCCCCCATATGCAGCCATGTCTCCCCCCATATATGCAGCCATGTCCCCCTTACCTGCATCCCGCCGCATCCCCGCTGCCGCCGACTGGTTAATACGCGCGGGGAACATCACAGCTTTCATTTGAATAGCTGTAATGATTCGCGCCCCGCTGCGTATAGACACTCCCCCTTGCTTGGGATTGGACAATTCACCCGAGCAAGGGGGAGTGTCTATACGCAGCGCGGCGCGAATCATTACAGCTATTCAAATGAAAGCTGTGATGTTCCCCACGCGTATTAACCAGTCGGCGGTGGCAGCGAGGATGCGGCGTAACGGCGGCGGCGGCGGGGGGGTTTTATCGGATCTGGCATCGGGGGTATTTGCGGGAGTACAAGTACCCCCGCAAATACTCGGAATCGGTCCCGATACCGATACGATCATTTTTCAGGTTGTAAAAAATAGGGTTGTCCCGATACCGATACTAGTATCGGTATCGGGACAACCCTATTTTTTACAACCCGAAAAATGATCGTGTGTACGCGGCATGAGAACTGAGCTATCAGTGGTAATTTGTTCTCTCAAATAAGGAGAGATAAAGGATCAAACAGGATCTCATAGCGCACAAAAGGACGCATGAGCCTACAGCCATTGTGCATGAACGTTCAGTAACAGGGCCAAAAAATACCCAGCTCCCCAGAGGCTGTCCTCTTTTAAATTAAAAAAAATCTGTTCTTAACAGTTTAATCTCTGTTTTTGTCCCCTATCAGGGGCCGGTGTATGGAATAGATTTTAGGAACCGGGAGATAGAAAAAGATGCTTGGTCGGTCCACTTACTTCCAATTTGGGGCACTGCGCGTACGGCTTGCAATGTACTGTGCCACCAGATATGAGTGATGTGTTTAAGTAGTACTATTCCTATCAGTTTAATCCCTGTTACGTCCCCTATAAGGGGACGTGTATGGAATAGATTTAAGGAACCGGGAGATGGAAAAAGATGCTTGGTCGGTCCTCTTACTTCCAATTTGGGGCACTGCGTGTGCGCCGTGTATTGTACTGTGCAATCCCAATATGAGTGTTATGTTAAGTAGTACTATTCCTATCAGTTTAATCCCTGTTACATCCCCTATTAGGGGCCGGTCTAAGTAATAGATTTTAGGAACCGGAAAATGGAAAAAGATGCTTGGTTGGTCCTCCTACTTCCAATTTGGGGCACTGCGCGTGCAATGTACTGTGCCACCAGATATGAGTGGTGTGTTAAGTAGTACTATTCCTATCAGTTTAATCCCTGTTACGTCCCCTATCAGGGGACGTGTATGGAATAGATTTTAGACAACCGCAAAGAGTTGTCAATAGTTGACACACTCATGACTTAAATTGTATTCCTCTATGCGTCAATCTTGGTGTAGTGATGACTGTGCTCGTGCGCACGTTTAGGAGATTGCAGGCGATGGGGGTTTTTCAAAACCTATGGTCATGCTGAGGTAGTTCAGTGCCAGTTAAGTGACCCAGAAAACAATGATTCTGCAGTGTGGGCCCATTGTTGGCCTAGTAGTCTTTAATGATCACCTTAGATGATCACAAAGAAAATTAATGTTTTTTCTATGCAAAATTATCCAGCCGATCGCTTTTGGTCTGTTCACAATGAAGCAACAACCTTATCATCTGGGGTGTGCCAACATTACCATTGCCAACACACTCATTCATTGTGATACGCAAGCCCCTTCACCACAACAAGGTAACAATCACGAAGGGGAATTGACACATGTATGTGCCTTTTTTTTTGTTTTGTTTTTGCAGCCACAGTGCAGCAGAGTCCAGAAAAATTAGGTATTGTTGCAGCCGCTGCTGTAGCAGCGTCCAGAAAAATTTATCTTTTCCAGGCAGAAAGTGCACTAAAACATTGCGGCTTGAACCCTAGTTGGTGGCGGATAAGTCACGCAAGTCATCCGGCATGCAGAGATAAAATACAGAAGTGTGTGGACCATTTTTAGCCCAAGGCAGCTCATCTCATCAGGCCTTTTTTAGTCAAATGTATCGCCCACTGTCAGTCCCTTCAGGATCCATGCCTCATAAAGGGTTACCCCATCCTAACTGCTACTCAGCCACAAGATTTATTTTTACCCTTATCGTTGAATTCATTTTTACTCTAGACATTAAATAAGATATCTCTCCAAAAGCAGAACTTCCTTTGGACACTTTTTTCTTGCTTGGATATAGGAGAAGGTCTTCTTCTCTGCACTTCTTTGCCATTGTCCTCTAAGTCTCCTACCCTGCCATTATGCCAACCCAGACTTCTTTTCTGCCATTGCACTATCAAAGCCTTTATCCTTGCCATTACTTTAAGGCACTCTTTCACTCATCCATCACCCTAAGGCACCGTACACACGGTCGGACAAAACCGATGAGAATGAACCGAAGTTCAGTTTCATCGGACCAAACCGACCGTGGGTATAGGCCATCGGTCTGTTTTCCTTCAGTCCAAAATTTTAAAACATGCTTCAAAACCAAACCGATGGACCGCTGCCTGATCTGACCAAAACGATGGTTAGTACAGAAAACCAACAGTTCAAAACCCGCGCATGCTCATAATCAAGTCGACACATGCTTGGAAGCATTGAACTTTGTTTATTTCAGCACGTCGTGTGTTTTACGTCACCGCGTTCTGACCCGATCGGATTTTGAACTGATGGTGTGTACACACATCAGACCATCAGGCCACTTCAGCGGTGAACCGATGAAAATGGTCCATTGGACCATTCTCATCGGTTTTGTCCGACTGTGTGTACGGGGCCTAAGGCCCCTTTCACACTACCGCAACCTCAAAATCATGTGATTTTGGGCACAATTTTTACCACAATTTTAGGGAATGCCTGTGTAACTTACATCAAAGTCGGACCAAAGTAGTGAAAGGAGTACTTTGAAGTCGGCATGACTTTAAGTCATGCTAATGTAGCGCTCACCCCCGAAGGAGCCGCTGGTTTGATTTTGGGCCTACTCTCTGACCTATCCACCCTTCTAATATGCTTGAACCCTCCCTTGGCACACCAGACAAATGCAAATGTATTGCAAGTCCCTTTCTTGGCTGAGACCACAATAACACACATAAAGTATATAACGACATGCAAAAATATGCAGTCCTCAGGAACAAAAACATCTCACACAAATAATATAGTGAACCAAGAGTAACTTTACTTGGCATAAAAGGGATAAAGAAATAAACAACAGATTAAACACACTTAAAGGATCACTAATGGATTTTTTTTTTTAGCTAAATAGCTTCCTTTACCTTACTGCAGTACTGGTTTCATGTCCTTATTGTTCGTTTTTGCTTTGAAGTTGCTGTAATTCTGCTGTGATCTCCACACTTCCTGCTTGTCTGGCTCCTTATGAAAAATCTCATGGCAGCTTTTCACTGTGGTCCAAGCTGTGTGTCTAAAACTCCTCAGAACCAATCAGATTCATTTTAAAAAAGAAACACTGCCCTGGATTTGTTTGTTTTTGTTCTGTGGGTCTCTTTACTTCACAGAAACATGAAACCAGTTTAAAAACTAAAGTGAAACTACAGGTACATTATATGATTGAATTTAATCTATTTTTAATCATTTTTAAAAGGAATCAGTTAACTTTTATGTCTCTATACCCTGTAAACAGTAATTTCAGCAAAAACATTTTTTTCCTTTAGTGACCCTTTAAGCATATATAGCTGACTCTGCAGGCGTCCCTGCAGGAGTCAGTAAAACAACACTGAAACGCTAATATTACTAAGTCTGCCAGTAGCTATGGATAGTCTATTGATATATGGGGGGTGTAATGGCGCTTGCAATAAAAAAGAACTAAATAATCATAATGACAATTCCTGTTGATGAATAAAAATAATATGAACCAAGTAAAAAATCCTCCACTTGCTGTGTTTATAAAAATGTTCCACTCCAAATACAGTTGAAACAACCATCCAGCATCAATACGGTGGACGGTGATGGGAGTGAGAATATATTAATATGGATGTCCTAATTCAGATGATGCAAATGACCTGGGATAATGGACTATGGATAGTCTATGCTCGCGAGCTCCTCCTAGTGGGTAGTTCTGTAAAAAAAAACACAGTTGCAGGCAACCTTAACCAGGCCTGGCCCAAATAGCTTCAGAATGTTTTTTTTAGTGGTGAAGTCTATGATGAAAACGTTGGTGCACTTTTTTTTATGATTGCTTCTTTTCTTTATTATAACAAATTACAACACATACACAAAATAAGAGGAACATGAACAAATAAAGATAACAAGAAAAATACAAAAAACATCACTATACATATATAAATAAAAGTACATACGTTACCCCCCCCCCCCCAGGAGCACCCTCAGGTTATGTCTCTTGCTTCCCCTTCCCTCTCTTCCCCTCTCCCCCAATCCACCCTCCATTTACAAGAGGTAGAGATAGGGGGACTTAATAACACCCTAATAAAAAAAAAAGAAAAAAAAAAAAGATTGGATAGAACTTAATAGTTATTTATTTCGTGGCTGTGACACCTCTTAGAACCCCACTTCCCCTTCTTATGACCCCATTCAACCTAAATCCTTAATAGGACAAAAGGAGGAGAGAAAAAAAAAAAAAAAAGAATTCCCTATTTCGTGACTCTTTAAATCCCATCACCTTATGACCCCCCTACCACACGAGAAGGAGGGATTTATTAACACCCTATAAAAAAATAAAAAATAATAGTTCTTTATTTCACGGCTGTGACTTCTCTTTGAAACCCCACTTCCCGTTCTTATGACCCCCTCCCACCAAAATCCTTAATAGGATAAAAAAAAAGGGGGAGGGGGGAGCTGCTATTTCTTTCCCCTTCCCCCCGAACCTCTGTGCTCTTCATCCTGTGTTGACTTAATTAATTAATTCCTTCTCTCTACTGTGCAAATAATCCAAATTAGTGTTGTGAAAAAATATATATATATATATAAAAAAAAAGTATAATAAAACGGTAAGTAAGAAATAAAAAAAGAAAGAGAAGGAAAGGGGGGCAAAAGTCTCTTTTCTTTCCCATATACTAAATCCTCTCTCTCTGGTGCCCCCATGGGGGGGGGAGAAAAAAAAGAAAAAGAAAATAGTCTCACCCTTCCCTCTCCACCCGCCCCCGGACCTCCCTGCCCCAGGCTAGTCCTTCCCTATTTCAGGAGAGTAATATATCCACCCTGCCCATACATCCTTAAATTTGTCCTGTTGTTCCTTAACCGTATGTACCCATCTCTCTGCTTCCATTATCCTCTCTACCTCCCTTTTCCATTCCATTATATTAGGGACTTTGGGTTGTTTCCAATATCTATGTATCAATGCCTTCGCTGCATTTAACAGATGTGGTGTGACAATTCTTTTATAAAACTTTATAGATGATGGCATCCCATGAAACAGGAAATGTAATGGAGATCACTCGATAGGTCTTAATGGCAATTTTTTTATCCACGGGGATATCTCCTCCCAAAATCTCCTAATCTTGGGACACTGCCACCATATATGAAGAAATTAACCTCTTTGGTTACACCCCCTCCAGCAATTGGCATCCATCGATGGATAAATCTGGGCCAGACGGGTCGGTGTATGGTACCATCTAGTCAGAAACTTATAAGACATCTCTTGTATATAAGAACTTATTCAGGACTGGTGTGTTGTTTCCATCAACCTCTTCGATTGTTCTGCTGTAAATTTGAGGCCCAAATCCCTCTCCCATTCACACATGTAATATGGAGTTGTCTTATTTTGAGCACTCTGAACCAATCTGTGCATCCGGGATAACATATGGCCCGGTTCCAAGAGGTTAACACACCACTCCTCAAAAGTAGTCATAGAGTTTACTGATCTAATTTGGTGTTTCCATTTGTTAAACAGGTCTGTCAACTGTCGGTATTTCCAGTCCATCATTGATACCTCCCCCTGCTTTTGCACCAGCTCCCCTAAGGAGAGCAATTACCCAAATGGGGCCACCCCTGCACAATTTCCCCCCCAACCCTCTAAGCTTCCCTTCTCTTCCCCAGGGGAGAACCATGGGAACCCCTCCAAAGGAGTTATAGGCGATATTGGAGGAGCAAACTTTCCTTACTTATTCATTCTGTCCCAAATGGATAACGTTGTTGTAGTTAATGGTGACACATATTCCGATAACCCCCTATATGCAATCGGGACCCAGGGTGCTCCCGCCAGGTCCCTTCCTGCCAGTGTTTTCTCCAGGGATACCCATACTTTACCCTTCGAATCGTGTCGCCAATTCATAATACGGACCAAGGCCATGGCTCTATAATAAAGTGCCATATCTGGGAGACCTACCCCCCCTTCCTTCTTTGATCTTTTCAGGATATCATATGCCAACCTAGGATGTTTATCCCCCCAAACAAAAGTCCTAAAAGCTTTCTTTATTTGTTTGAAAAATATTTGTGGGAGAGTTATAGGGATAGCATACAAGACATAAATAAGCCTTGGAATTACACTCATTTTAAGGGCACTTACTCTCCCAAACCATGTCAATGTATGGCTTCTCCATTTCTGTAGATCTCTTAGTATTGACGAGAGCATTAACATCTGGGGCTATGTGTGTTCCCAGATAAAATATAGAGTCTGAACGCCACACAAAGGGAAAGGATCTTTGCAGCTTTTTCCTCATCCCCAAGGGCACCTGATTCGGCATCAACACCAATTTCTCTATATTTATTTTAAAATTGGAGATACAACCAAACCTGTCTATCTCTCTCATCAGTTCCGTCAGAGACTCTTGAGGCGAGGAAAGATATAACAATAGATCGTCCGCATATGCGGATATCTTATGTTCCATTGATCCTATAACTATCCCTTTAATCCTCCTATTCCCTCTAATCATACACAAAACAGGTTCCAGTACCATAGCAAATAATAATGGGGACAGTAGACACCCCTGCCTAGTCCCATTCCTTATTTCGAAGTAGTCTGATAGTCTACCATTAACTTTGACCCTTGCTCTGGGTTCTGCATACAATGCCATCGCCCATCCCATCATTCTCTCCCTCAGGCCCATCTCCCTCAGAACTCCGACCATAAATCTCCACCCTACCCTATCAAAAGCTTTCTCAGCATCCATTGAGATCACCACTGCCGGAGTTTGATTTGGGCCTTTATGTATCCAATGTAACACATGGAGGGCCCGTATTGTATTATCTCTGGCCTCTCTGCCTTTCATAAATCCTGTTTGATCCAGATGAATCAATTTAACAATGTGATCCTGTAGCCTCAAAGCTAGAATTTTAGATAGGAACTTAACATCGGAGTTCAGGAGGGAGATGGGCCTGTAACTGGCACAACACTGAGGGTCCTTCCCCGCTTTCGGGAGGACAGTCACATATGCCATTAAGGCCTCTGGTGGTAGTGGGCTAGAAATCGAAACCGAATTAAGATACCTACAGAGGGGGGTCAGGATTATAGAGGCAAACTTTTTGTAATACATATTAGTGAAACCATCTGGTCCTGGGCTTTTACCCTGCGCTGCTTCTAATATCACTCTCTCTAGCTCCTCTATGGAGATGGGTTTTTCCATCTCCTCCAGGGCTGCTATTGGTATCGCTTGTAGCCCCGAAGTCTTCAAATATTCCCGAATCCTACCCTCCTGCCCCCCCCATCTACCTCCCCCAGAGCCGGGTCTATGTTATATAAAGAAGCGTAGAACTGATGGAATTCAGCTGTTATTGCTTGGGAGTCAACTATCTGTTCGCTCACCACCTTTATTATATGTACATGGCACGCCTCCTGCTGTTTCTTTAATTGTCTGGCCATTAACCTCCCACTCTTATTTCCCTGCTCATAAAAGCGATGGGCAAAGTATCAATTATTATTTTGAGTTTTTCGATCCAAGAGCTGTTTAAAGCGGGGGGTTCTCCCTAAATTTTTTTTTTTCTAGCAGGTCATTCAGTATAGTAGCATGAGCTACAGTGTGCCTTTATTTTTATTTTTTGGCGCGGTACTCACTGTTTAATCGCGTAGTAAAGTTTCAGGGGAATGGGCGTTCCTATGCAGAGGGCTCGTGATTGACAGCTGGCTATGGCGCGTCACGCTTCACGGAAATAGCCGAAATAGGTGTTTGCTCTTCACGGCGCCTGCGCAGTCAGCTCCGATTTCTGTGCGCAGGCGCCGTATAGCGCCGTGAAGAGCCGAGACCTACTCCGGCTATTTTCGTGAAGCATGACGCGCCATAGCCGGCCGTCAATCACAAGCCCTCTGCATAGGAACGCCCATTCCCCGCGGGGAGTCTGAAACTTTACTACGCGATTAAACAGTGAGTACGGCGCCAAAAAAAATATAAAGGCATACTGTAGCTCGCGCTACTATGCTGAATGACATGCTATAAAGTTGTTTTTTAGGGTGAAACACCGCTTTAAGATCAGCCTGCAACTTCTCTAGATTTTGCGCATCTCCTGGCTTTAAATGGGCCTTATGTTTGATTTCTATTTTATGTATCTCCTCTAAAAGTGCTACCAATTCCTTCTGTTTATCTCTTTTAATACGTGATCCCATTGAGATTAACTCCCCTCTCATTACCGCCTTGTGGGCCTCCCAAACCACCTGGTCCGACACCTCTTCTGACATATTAATCTCAAAATATGAGGCCTACTTGCTAGAAAGGGATTGTACATTTTTCTTATCATCCAATATCGCTTCATTAAGTCTCCAGGTTCTTTCCCTGCTCCCAACCAATACTGGTCTCACCCCTAGACTTATTGGTGCATGATCCGATATGGTGATCGACTCAATGGTCGCATAGTCCACCAAACTCAAATAATATTGGTCGATCATCAACATATCGATCCTTGAATACATGTTAAGTGTTTTGGAGAAATAACTATAATCTCTATCCCGCTCATGTAATACCCTCCAGCTGTCAACCAAGTGTAGAGAACGTAGGCGCTGTTTAACACATCTTAACGCTTTCTGTGACAAAAACGTTTTCCCAGATGAGGTATCTAAACTCGGGTCCATAGTAATATTAAAGTCTCCCCCCAAGATCAATAGACCTTCTCTAAATTTCTCCAACCTATCTAGGATTCTGATTAAAAACGTAACCGTTTGACTGTTTGGAGCATAAATCGTTGCTATCGTGTAGCACTGGCCCTGGATCTTCCCTTTAACAAAGAAATATCGACCTTCCAGGTCCTTTTGTACTTCTGTAGGTATCAAAGGGCATTGTTTATGTATTGCCATTGTAACTCCTCTTGCCCCAGAAATAGGCGAGGGAGCATGAAACCACTGATTATATATAGAGAGGGGCATACGGGGGATCGACCCTGCCACAAAGTGCGTCTCCTGTAAAAGAACAATTTCCGCCCCCAGGCGACGCAGTTAGTGCCAGAGACGCCCCCTCTTACAACCTGAACAGAGACCCCTTGTACTGTATGATATAATCTTCATTTTATCTGCCATCTTTTTAGTCCTTACCTACTATACTATACTCCCCCCTCCCACCATCCCCAACCCCCCAAACAGAGGGGGGAGGGGACGGGAGGCCGGGGGGGGGCAAGAGCGGACAAGCCCTGAAACAGGACCGCGGGCAGGCGAGAGAGAGAGGAGACAACAAAAAAAAAAATGAAAGAAAAAAAAAACACAGTTCTGAATTTAATAACCCCACAAATAACATATAAACCACCATATATACATATGGGTGTCATGTCCGTTCAAAGCCTTGCAACCCCGTCCGGACTCATATCCCTGGACTAGGGGGTCCCGTCCTGTCACTTTTACTCCACTTTTTGGATCTGGGGAGCCCTGCTTCGTCCCCTCATGCCCCAATGTCCTTTTTATTGTACCACCTTGGTCCATATTTTGTACAGTTAAGTAGGCTCTGAGCCCGTTTGCCTGGCCCTTCCCACTACCTGATAGTTGCTTAGCTGCGCGATGACGTGTGGACATTCCGCTGATACCCCCTGTTTCAACCTGCATTCAAATGCATATACAAGTTTCAGCTTATGTATATGAATGTATTTTAAAGGACCCGTCTATTTCACTTTTTATGGGTAGGTCAGCCAGTCTCTTTATCCAAAAAAAATGGACCCTGCAATGGTTTGTACAGATATACTGTACAGATGCACCGACCTGCCAGTCTACAAATACCAAAAAAAAAAGGAGAGGGAAGAAAAAAGGAATGCTTTGATATGTACATATATCACCTCACATGCACATATGCTGTCAGTCCATTTGGTGGCTCAATAACGAACATAAGCCTGCGACTAGCTTCCACCTTAACAGGGGTACACCTTTTTTCCTTTTCTTTTTCTCCTTTCCTCCAAGAAGTTTCTGCAAGTAGACAGATGGTCAGTCAAATTACCAAGCGCTTTGACCTTAAAAGCTCCCTTCCATTCAGCCAAGCAGCTGGAAGATTTTCAACTTCTGTGTATAATATCACAGTAATGTTGGTTAGATCAACAAGTAACTGAGTTAATAGTTAAAGGTGACTGTCCATACACTATGCCTTTAAATTAACCTTTTGCAATATCCCAACATCCCAGCATAGGACACTCCAGTGAATTCACCGCTGGCCTCTCACAGCGTGGGAAACATATAGTCCACCATTGCAATGTTATTATATGTTTTTTTTTTTAAACTTTTGATGGATCTTTAACAGCGTGTTTGAGTTATTTTATGAATCCGTGTCACTTTCTTTTTATGATATGCCAAAACATTCAGGCTGTAATATATTGCAAGACAAAACTAGAATGCTGTGATGATAATATTGTCATTCGAGGCAAAGTTGTCAGCGTAAGGAACTACAAGTATCATAATGTCCTGCTAGACTCACTTGAAACTTAAAAACTCTTCAGAGACAGTTCAGACAGTTCAGAAAACAGTTCCTTACTTCATCCCACTTATATCATAGTTCACAGTTCAGAATGTCACAGCCCATTTAACCACTATTGATTTTAACGGCTATTAATTTCCTCACTGGCTCAGGCTCAGGCTCCTCCTCATCTCCTCCGCTTACCTCCCACACGCCGACCGCATGTGTCTCTCTTCTCCTTTCCAGCTTGCTCTCCCTTCACTGAGGGGGGTCGGAGAGAGAGAGGAAGCCCGCCGAGGAGATGGATGGAAGCCCGCTGATGAGAGCCCGCCCGCTGCGTCCAGGACTCTCTCTGCAGCTCCAAAGGACCAGTAAACACTGTGTGTGTGGGGGGTACAGGAGCTCTCAGTCCTCTCCCCTGTCTAATGGCGCCTTCATCCTGGGGTTTGCGGCGGTGTATGGAACCATCCTCTCGTACAGCCTGCTGTTCCTTGCCAGGGGGAGCTCAGAGGGGAGGAGCCCTCACACGCCTCTCACTCACATCTGAACATCCTCTTCCCAGTTGCGTCCCATGCTCGGGACAGTTTGACTTGTCTTGACAGCCAGTAGGGAACTGAACCAAAACGTTGGTGCACTTAACTTGTTTGTAATCCAAGAGAAATTTAGACTCAGTCAAAGGGGTATGATAAACACAAATCCTCCGGACCGATCCTCCAGTCAGTATCAGTCAACTCTGCTAGCGTGACTTTTCAGATGTAGGCTTCTGAACTAAATCAGTGAACAATACGTGGCTCTGGTTTATGGAGTGCTATTAGTCAATAGGCTGAGGTAATATAAAACTTGGGCAAGTGCCCTCTCACCCGAGCAGGCTCAGTCCGCCTGAGTCCCTCACGAAAAACGCGCTGATCAGTCACCGCTCCGCAACACACAGTCTCCGGTATCTGGCTCTCCACTGCTACGATCGTCAGCTGGTGAATTTCTCCGGTCTCTTGGAAGCACAGGCTGGAGGCACTTGGTCTTGTCTCTCTCCGGATGGCTGGCCTCCAGATGGATTCCTTCTCAGGCTTCAGGCCTAACTGCTTAGCTGTAGTGCTCTCCCCTGTTCCGCAGAGGGAAGAGTGCCGGTCCCAAGAGAGAGAATTCGGCTCCTTCCTGCCTTTAAGTAACCTCCCCCATAAAGCTGTGCAGGGTTGCAATGTTTTCTGGGAAGCCAATGCATTGTGGGTACTGTAGTCTATTCCTACTAATGTCAATGGAGTCCGTTTCTCCTAATCCTTCAAATCCCACAATGCATTTCTTTAGGAAAAAAAGTAAACACATATATACAACTTGACTGGAACTCCCGAGGGATTTAGATATGCATAACTATCAAATAGTCCCTGATAGTATGACCCCGCTACACTGATATGAATGGTTGTCATTGGAAATCATGGGGAACAACTTCTCATACGACTTTTCAGTCCCAAGTCACAGGACAAGTTGTACAGTGTGAAATGGGCATAAACCAGATTTCTTGCATTCCACTACACTAACTGTACACAGCACAGGCTGCTACCCTGGGGCACACGCGGACATTTTCAGCCACAGAGCATTTGGCTACATGGACTCTACTGTCCTAAAGTGTTGACTACTCAAACTATGTTTGGATCTATACTACATTTTTGCCTGTATCTGACTCCGTGAAAATCTGCCCCAGCTGTATTTTTACTACAGGACTGCTTAGAATGGGGCTCATTACCTTCTGCTGATTACTCGGCAATGCCCCCATACCCCCGGTTCGGTTTTTCTTTTGTTGTACATAATCTTTGACATCATGGGATTATCACCATAGGTGTAATTAACTAGGACTATTGATGATCAATATTTTCTATGATACAATTGGAAGTAACAATAAATCGATTTTCTGACATCTCGGCATTTATTGAGGAATGCCCGGAACAGTCTGGATGAATACATTTACCACGATGTGCTAGATTATGAAACAATATCTGTATATTGCCAAAAAATCCAGCTTGTCTCGTCCTGAGGAAGCTCAATGGCGAAACGCGTAGGCGACTTCAAAGGATTTGTCTATTATTAATGAATTATTAATCTAGATGGTTTTACTTACTTTTCATCAATGTTGTATTTTTCTACTTTTGTAATAAATAATATATTTTATACATACTTCCATCTTGCCTCAAAGTCCGACCACTATTCACTCTAGTGATTGTGTTTTTTCCTTGTTTCTACTATATACGGATGTGGCTAATGTGAGTGCTTTTCCTTGTGTATCTTGTCCCACCCTTCCCTTTCCCTGCCCATTGTCCTCCCTTTCCCTGTGTCTTGGTGTTTCCTTTCATCTTCTCCCCTATCCCTATTTGATTTACACTAACTAGGCCTTCTTTCATGCCATTACCTTAATCCAGCCTTCTTTCCTGCCATTACCTTAATCCAGCCTTCTTTCATGCCACTACCCTAATCCATTCTTTTTGTTTCTACCATTAGTCAAACCCATTCTTTTCAATCAAATGTTATCACATTTTCATATACTTTTACAATACAAAAAATATGTCAACATACTTCATAAAGAAATATACATGACATAAAACATATTACTCATAAACATATACAAACCCCCTACATACGCCCTTACCCAAATAATGGTCTTTATTAATTAAAGTATTATTGTAAAAAGTCCAAAAGCATATTCACTTATGGTTAGGACCTGGGCTTGAACCTTGGACCTCTGGTGTGTCTGGTAGTGACTATGCTTGCTGAGCCACCTGGAATGCTGGACAGCTCTTTGTATAGTTCCTTGAATGATCTTGTCTTGAATCTTGTTTGCTTTGAATCTTGTTTGCCTTGAACCTTAAACCCTTTGCTCCTCCCATGAACTTCCTATAAAAGCCATGGGGCAAATCCACAAAAGAGATACTCCGGCGTAAGCCGTCGTATCTCTGGTTCTAACTTTGGAACTGATCCTCAGAAGCAGTTTTCCTAAGTTAGGCAGAAGATCCGACATCTGTAAGGGACTTACACTGCCGGATCTTAGGATGCAGTACCGCATCCGCCACTGGGGGCATTTCGAGTCGAAATGCCTCTGCTAGTATGCAAATTAGCACTTAGGGCGATCCTCAAAGCTTTTGTGCCTAGTTTTTTCGCCGTAAGTGTTAGTTTGCCTGGTGTAAAACTAGGGCTGCTTTTACAAAGTGTAAAGTTAGTCACACCTTGTAAAGGCCCATTCAAGCGACGGCATTTGGTATGCATTCCCGAGGGAGAACTCCACGGCAATTTGTAAATTCCAAACCGGCATGGGTTCCCCCCCAGGAGCATACCAGGCCCTTAGGTCTGTTATGGGTTGTAAGGAGACCCCCCCTACGCCGAAAAATCGACGTAGGGGTCCCCCTACAATCCATACCAGACCCGTATCCAAAGCACGCTACCCGGCCGGTCAGGAATGGGAGTGGGGACGAGCGAGCGCCCCCCCCCTCCTGAGCCGTGCCAGGCCGCATGCCCTCAACATGGGGGGGGTTGGGTGCTCTGGGGCAGGGGGGCGCACTGCGGGCCCCCCCACCCCAGAGCACCCTGTCCCCATGTTGATGAGGACAGGACCTCTTTCCGACAACCCTTGCCGTTGGTTGTCGGGGTATGCGGGCGGGGGCTTATCGGAATCTGGGAGTCCCCTTTAATAAGGGGGCCCCCAGATACCGGCCCCCCACCCTAAGTGAATGGATATGGGGTACATCGTACCCCTATCCATTCACCTGGAGGCAAAAAGTAAAAGTTAATAAACACACAACACAAGGCTTTTTAAAATAATTTATTATTCTGCTCCGGATGCCCCCCCTGTCTTCGTTATTAGCTCAATTACCAGGGGGGCTTCTTCTTCCACTCTCCGGGGGTCTTCTCCGTTCTCCGGGGGGGTTTCTTCTTCCGCTCTCCGGGGGGGGGGCTTCTCCGGACTCCAGGGGGCTTCTTCCATCTTCTCCCCTCTTCCGCTGTTGACTCGGCGAACCCCGGTTCTTCTGCAGCTCTCCGGTGCCTTCTTCTTCAGCGCTGGCTGCCTGCTATGTTTGTGTGTTAGCTCAATTAGTAACAGGCAGCCGGCGCGGTCTTCTGTGACGTCATCTTCTCTTCTGTTCTTCTCCCCTCTTCCGATGTTGACTCGTCGCCTGTTGTCGCTGTAATGATGGAAGCGCGCCTTGCATCACATTTATATAGGCATCACCGTCCCATCATGCTCCGGTAGGTACCCACGTGGTGGGTGCACGTGGGTAGGCACCCACCACGTGGGTACCTGCCGGAGCATGATGGGACGGTGATGCCTATATAAATGTGATGCAAGGCGCGCTTCCATCATTACAGCGACAACAGGCGACGAGTCAACATCGGAAGAGGGGAGAAGAACAGAAGAGAAGATGACGTCACAGAAGACCGCGCCGGCTGCCTGTTACTAATTGAGCTAACACACAAACATAGCAGGCAGCCAGCGCTGAAGAAGAAGGCACCGGAGAGCTGCAGAAGAACCGGGGTTCGCCGAGTCAACAGCGGAAGAGGGGAGAAGATGGAAGAAGCCCCCCGGAGTCCGGAGAAGCCCCCCCGGAGAGCGGAAGAAGAAACCCCCCCCGGAGAACGGAGAAGACCCCCGGAGAGTGGAAGAAGAAGCCCCCCCTGGTAATTGAGCTAATAACGAAGACAGGGGGGGCATCCGGAGCAGAATAATAAATTATTTTAAAAAGCCTTGTGTTGTGTGTTTATTAACTTTTACTTTTTGCCTCCAGGTGAATGGATAGGGGTACGATGTACCCCATATCCATTCACTTAGGGTGGGGGGCCGGTATCTGGGGGCCCCCTTATTAAAGGGGACTCCCAGATTCCGATAAGCCCCCGCCCGCATACCCCGACAACCAACGGCAAGGGTTGTCGGGAAGAGGTCCTGTCCTCATCAACATGGGGACAGGGTGCTCTGGGGTGGGGGGGCCCGCAGTGCGCCCCCCTGCCCCAGAGCACCCAACCCCCCCATGTTGAGGGCATGCGGCCTGGCACGGCTCAGGAGGGGGGGGGGGCGCTCGCTCGTCCCCACTCCCATTCCTGACCGGCCGGGTAGCGTGCTTTGGATACGGGTCTGGTATGGATTGTAGGGGGACCCCCTACGTCGATTTTTCGGCGTAGGGGGGGTCTCCTTACAACCCATACCAGACCTAAGGGCCTGGTATGCTCCTGGGGGGGGAACCCATGCCGGTTTTTTCTTTGAAAATTGGCATGGAGTTCTCCCTCAGGAATGCATGCTGAGCGACGCTGTCATTTTTTTTTTAATTATTTGTTTTCCCGGCGCGTCTTTGTTTTCACCCGTCGCAACTTTAGTGTCCCGTCGCAATCCACAAAGCCGCCCGGCGTCAATTACGTTCGCGCGATGCACGTCGGGAAAATGACGTCACACGCATGCGCAGTACGGCCGGCGCGGGAGCGCGCCTCATTTAAATTGTAAACGCCCCCCGGAGAGGAGGAACGCCTTACGACGGCGGCACTTAACTTACACGGCTTGAAATTTTTACGTAAGTGCTTTGTGGATCAGGCACTTAGGTAAAAACTTTAAGTCAGTGTAACTTAACTGCTGAAAGTTAAGTTACGCCGCCTGGCTGAGGATTTGGCCCTATGTCCCTGCACTTCTGTCAGAATAAATAAATAATAAAAAAAAAATAATAATATTTAAATATGGTCTTAAGTTGGTTTAAAAAAACTTCCCCACAGGTCTCCTAGGAGCCAGCCGTCCTAGCGCCCGGCGAAAGCGTCTGTGTCCCGAACGGAGGAGGAAGCCAGTCATCTGGGGTCAGCCAGCGTCACGCCTCAACGCAGCAGTCTCCGGATACAGAAGAAGCAGAAGAGGTCGGCCTCTCCCTCCCCTGTGTGCGTCACTACAGGGCGGGGTAGAGCCCGTCAATCTCAAGCAGAGGAGAGGCCTTGTCTGTTTCCTTTTTAGGTTCCCTCAGCATTGGAGGAATCCTCAGTGTCACCAGTCTCCAGGCAGAATAGGCTGGATGAGGTGATGGCTCAGCAACGGTCGGATTCATCTGCAAAAGCAACAAGCTCTCACAGCAGAGCTTGAGTACTACATTTTCACCACAGGTGGCAGCAGCGTCCTCTGTAGATGGTGAGTCTGCTGGCCATTCAATGTTAAATCAATTGTTAGTTTCTATTAACAAATTACAGGATGTTATTAATAATCAATTACAGTCTCAAGTGTCACCAGCTAGTGTTTGGACTAGTCAGGCTATCCCTTCTCAGGCTCCTAGCATTTCTAATATTCATTCTTTGCAGGATCCCATTTATTCTTTGCCAGTCCCAGCACAAGTCCCGGAAATTTGTTTTAAAGAGCCCTTGCCATGCGATTTTATTGATTTGTTAACTTTACTGCCTGGCAAAGAATTTTCTGGCAAGATTGATAAAAAATTAGAGGAGGTTTCTGACGATAGACGTCGCACAGTTCCAAAAACTTTTCATAATTGGCTTCAAGCATTTTGTATTTATTCTGCTATTATGGGTGAAAAATTCCCTGATAAATGTTGTGGTTTATTCTAGCATCTGGAAAATATTTTGGAAGCCTACCGGAGTTTTGGCGGATATGGTTGGTTTAATTATGATGAATCTTTCCACCAAAAAATGTCGGTTTATCCCAATTTAAAGTGGGATATGAAAGACGTCGGCTTATGGCTGAATTTAATTCTTCCACAGAAACCGGTTTTTGCAAGACAATCACCAGTAAGTCAAAATAGTGCGTCAGTTTACAAAAAAGGTTTTTGTTACACTTACAACGAGTCCCAGTGCAAGTGGTCGACCTCATGCCGTTACAAGCATGAGTGCTCCTTTTGTTTTGGGACTCACCCAGTTACAAAATGCTTTAAAAGGAACTACCCACATACACAAAACAGGGATAATTCCAAAAGCTTGCACGCCAGTGAAGCTGGAAAAAATGCACCCTTGGCTAATGCTGTACCCAGACAGGGAGAAGACGGAGGTTTTAATTAAAGGTTTTTCCTCAGGTTTTGAGTTACCAGTGTTCTCAGGAGTCGGTTGTACTATGGTAAGCAATTTAAAATCTGTCATGATGCATAGCCAGGTGGTAAGGGAGAAATTAATAAAATAAATAGCAGCCGGTGGGGTTGCAGGTCCTTTTGTTTCTCCTCCCTTTGCAAATTTTCGTATTTCTCCTTTGGGTGTTGTGCCAAAAAAGGAGCCTAACTCATATTGTTTGATACATCACCTTTCGTATCCAAAGGGTGATTCATTAAACGATGAGATTGATGATTCCTTAGCCTCCGTTTCATATGCAAGTTTTGATGACACAATAATACTTATTAAAAAATTCGGTAAAAGGGCCTTATTAGCAAAATCTGATATCAAATCTGCCTTCAGATTATTGCCTATTTCCACTGAATCCTTTAATTCGTTAGGTTTCTGTTTTGAAGAAAAAAAATTCTTTGGCATGTGCCTACCCATGGGCTGTTCCCTATCGTGTAGATATTTTGAAACTTTCGCCACGTTTTTGCAATGGGTCATCACCCACGAGTCGGGTTGCGACGGAGTCATTCATTACCTAGATGATTTTCTTTTTGTTGGTCCGCCAAATTCTCCTGTTTGTTGTTTATTATTGGAATTATTTTTAAATATCTCTCAATATTTCGGCGTTCCTATTGCCACTGAAAAAACATTTTTTCCAGTTACGGTCATAGAGTTCTTGGGTATCACCATTGATACCATGCTATGTCAGTATCAACTCCCTGTAGCTAAAATAAGTAAAATTCAAAGTTTGATTTTTCTTTTTCCAAGAGGAAAAAAGGTCTTGTTAAAGGAACTTCAGTCTTTTTTGGGGTTATTGGCTTTTGCCACTAGGGTCATGCCGGTTGGCAGGATTTTTTCCAGAAGGTTGTCTATGGCAATGTCTGGATTTAAATCTCCTTTTTTTCATATTCGCATTACTTCCGAGCTAAAAGATGACCTTTTGGTTTGGTCTCCGTTTTTATTAGATTACAATGGCCGTACCTTTTTTCAGGAAGATTTTGTTTTTTCAGCTGACATGGACCTTTACACTGACGCAGCGGGAGAACACGGTTTTGCTGCAATTTGGAGCACCCATTGGTGCTGTGGTCATTGGCCTCCTTTTTGGGTGGCCAATAATGCAACTAAGAACATAGTTTTACTTGAATTATTCCCTATAGTAGTAGCCTTTGAACTGTGGGGAAACATTTTTGCCAATAAAAGAATTTTGGTTCATTCAGACAATAAAGGCGTTATTTTCGTACTGAATTGTCTTTCTTCTAAATCCATTTTTGTAATAGAGTTACTAAGATATTTCGTTTTATTATGTCTAAAACTTAACATCTGGGTAAAAGCAAAGCATGTCGCTGGAAAAAGTAATCTGATATGGATCGATTATTCGGTCGCATGGAGAAAGTGGCTGTTGTTCAATGAGGAAATAGATTTATCTGGTTTTTCACCTACTGAACAGACAGTCCTTGCATTTCTTTGTTCCCTTATGCAACAAAAATCATCCTTTCACCACATTAACAAGAGTTTGGCTGGGATTTCTTTTTTCCTAAAGTTGCATAATTTACCAGCTTGTAACAGTTTATTTTCAGTACGACAAGTTTTAAAGGGTTATAGAAGGCAGACCTTTACGCCAGATACACGCAGGCCCATCTCAATAGAGATTTTAAAAAGTATTTGTTTAGCTACTACTAAAGTATGTTGTTCAGAATTTGAATCATTACTCTTCCAGACAGCTTTCGTGCTAATTTTCTTTGCAGCTCTTCGTATATCGGAGCTAGTTCCAAACAATAAAAAAGGTAATTCTGGGGGGCGTGGCTTGGCACGCGATGAAGACGGCCGCACACTGAGGGAGCTCCGCTGGCATAGGCAGCCGTACACTGCTCTCCACCCGACCACCGGCACCCCGATGCCCGGGAAGAAGCTCCACAACACCCCTCACTCTCGCACACGCCGCGGAGCGGCACCCCATTCGGCGAGGGACATTACGGAGCTTTTTAAAAGTAAAACTCCGGCCCAGGCTAACAGCCCAAAATCCAAGATGGCGCCGTCGCACCACCAGGAAGAGTTCAGTGAGGACTCGCAGTCGGCCGCTGAGGACTTGGACAGGGGTAAGAAGAGATCGGATCTCCCCCTAACTTTTGCTGACATGTCAGTGATCGCCGCAGACATTAAGTCCACCTTCTCAGCAGCGATCACTGATAAATGATAAAATGGCCACTGCTGAGACCGCTGGAAAACAAAGGGACAAAGCCATACACAAGCTTGAGAGGACCTCGCTTGCTCAGGCCCTGCACCTAATAGAAATGAATAGACACATAGAAGATTTGGATAACAGGGGGCGCAGGTGTAACGTGCGTGTAAGGGGGATACCTGAATCAGTGGGCCACGACCAGATAATACCGGCGTTACAGAGGGTCTTCAACAGTTTATTAGAAAGACAGGAGGACACGGCAATAGACTTTGTACGGGCGCACAGAGCCCTTCGACCGCGAGGACCAGACAACGCCCCACCGAGAGACATAATTTGTTGCTTTCAAAGCTTTGCCCTGAAAGATGAAATTATGAGAAAGGCTAGGAGAAATGACCACATTGCCTTCAATGGGGAAAACATAATGCTGTTCCAGGACCTCTCCCAGATAACTCTAAAAAACAGGCGTGCGCTGCGCCCCCTGCTGGAAAAGCTGCGGAACAAGGACATTCGCTACTCATGGCGTTTCCCATTTGCTCTGGCGGTTACCCTGAATGGCCAGCTACAAGTCCTCCGTACACCGGCCGACCTGCCAGACTTCTGCTCTGCACTAGACCTGGAACCGACAGATCTCCCTGACTGGTACGCCGAATTTCTGCACCCTGTCCTACCTCCGGTCCATCTCAGGTCACCGCAATCCACGCCTGAGAAGCGGCAGGCCAAACGGCAGAAGCAGAATCGGGCGGGCAGCTCCAGGATTGAGACCCCGAGACGTCCAGCTGTCCCTGACCCAGAATATGACGATGATTGATCCTGTTGGGGCCTTCCCGAGTCACATCGGGCCTCCTGCCTCTTCTTGACTTTCCAATTTTGATCTCCCATTTTTTTCTTGCTTATTGTTTTTCTTTTTTCTGCCTTTCGACGCATGCTGAATTCTACTGTGAACTGACAGTGTTTTATCTACACAGCCTATGGGGACTCGGACTACTAAACCCCCCCCCCACCCCCATCCCCCCCCCCCATCCATCATCATCCTCGGGAGACGCGAATGCTTGTCCTACCATATGGACTGTAATCACAAGAGGATATACTGGAAGCTCTTTGCCCGAGAACAGCGTTCTGCAGCGTTCTTCCTGCATCCAGTTTGCAGATGTTTCCTCACCAAGGAAGTGTCTCTAAGTGAACTTATGTGATTGTTTTTCATTTTTTTTTCTCTCCTTTTTTTTTATTATTATTCCCTTATTTTATTCAAGCACTCCCTCTTATGAAGAGCCTCTACATAGCTCTCATTGTATGGTAAATGATAAGTATCAGTCTATAAGATGTCCTGTCTTTTGCTTTTATTTTTATTTTTTATTTTATTTTACCTTTTTCCGAATACCCAGGTCGGGTGTGAACTAAGCTCAGTCTGAGGGCCAGAAAGTTTATTATTGAGTAGGATGTATAAATCCCCTTGCTGTTTTATGAAGGCCCCAGACCCACATTTTTTTTTTTCTGTTTTTACATGTGCGGCTGCCAGTGATGCGGTCATTCACCCTCTCTTTGTTTGAGTTCTTTCCTGCTATTTGCAATCCCTGTTGGATTGTATCTCAGGTGGAAATCTACCGTCTCCTCAAGTGCCTCCCTATAACCCCACAAAGTGTCCCCGTGCTCCTGGTTTTTAAGGACACAGGCGACACTAGACACATAGGAGTTACACACTCCTGGGTGGGGTGACCCACTCAGGGGACGTACCCATATCTTATCTTGCTCCACGCCGTACAAGTACGGCTCCCTGCTTCTCTTCCTCTCTTACTGTTTTATCCTCTCTATCTCTTTCTTCTTGCCCCCTCTATACCCAACTCTCCCCTCTTACCCTTCCTCTCCTCGACCCCGACCGGTGACCTCAGGGGGGGGGATTGACCTGGCCACTGCCGACCACTGTACATTATATCTGCATTAACCTGATTCTGTCTCTGTTTGCCAACACAGCTAACCTCCTGAACCGTCTCCTCCTGACCCGCTCCAATGGCCTTCTCCTCGCTAGGAAAGGCACCGACCGTGATCTCACACAACATTAGGGGTCTGAATATCCCGGAACGCCGCTCCACTCTTCTGCGTGAACTGAAAAAAGGTAGGCCCCAGTTCGTGTTTATCCAGGAAACACATTTCAAGACGCACCATGCACCCAAATTGACGGACGCATACTTTACAAGGGCATTTCATGCAACCAATAGTGACTCCAAGTCAAAAGGAGTATCAATATTGGTGAGTAAGAACGCACCTTTTCATTTGACGGAACAGAAATGTGACCCCGGAGGTAGGTTCCTATTTTTGAAGGGGACATATGGGTCCACTCCGGTGACCCTAGCTAATGTATACTTCCCCAATAGAGAACATGCCTCATTTTGTAACCGGATAACCAGGGAACTTCAGGGATTCTCTTCGGGCTGTCTCATACTGGGCGGTGATTTTAACCTCCCGCTTAACCCACTGACGGATACCTCAAATGGTAAATCCTGTATCACTTACAAAATACTTAAAAGAATTAAATCCGCTCTTCAGGGGCTGCAACTGGTAGACACTTGGCGTTTTCTCAATCCTGAGGGCCGCGACTTTACTCATTATTCGATTCCCCATGCTAGATATGCCAGATTGGACTATCTTTTCATTTCCCAGAGGAATTTATCCTCAGTTGAGGCAGCACACATAGGGATCCAATCGATCTCGGATCATGCCCCGGTTTCATTGGGCCTGAATTTGTTGTCCATGCCCCCGAAACAACCCACGTGGAGGCTTAACGCCTCCCTCCTAACAGACCCGGATCTTCTCGCCTCCCTCACTGGCTCTTTGAAAGAATTTTTCATGCACAATTCCATTCCAGGAGCAGATCCGCTCATGGTTTGGGAAGCTCACAAGTGCACACTGAGAGGGGAACTGATTAGAATGGGCTCTAAGCGAAAGAAAGACAGAGAACGGGAGATCTCGAGGCTGTCGGCTTTGATCCGCTCCTTAGAGTCTCAGCATAAACAATCGCTCACGGTAAAATCGGCGGGGGAGTTGCTGGAGGCCAGGAAGGAGTTGCAGCACCTGTTCGACTCAAAGTCGAGGCGAATGCTGTTCTTCAAAAAAAAAATATACTTCGAGTCGGGCAATAAGTCAGGCAAACTTCTGGCCAGGGCTTTGAGAGAGCACACTTTCGCCAATGACATCGCAGGCATTAGACGCGGGGATGGGAAAATTGACAAGACTACGAAGGCCATTGCCTCTCGTTTTCACGAATTCTACTCCAAACTCTACGACTTGCCCCCCCAACATAGGCCCAAGGACATGGCAGGAGACAAGGCTCAAATTATCCAAGACTACCTGACTAACAGTAGACTGCCCACCATAACGACCGCTGATGTATCACTGTTAGAAGCACCAATAACTTGTGAGGAGATTACCCGAGCTATTAAATCACTGAAGAATGGGAAAAGCCCAGGCCCAGACGGCTATACGGCCATATACTATAAGACTTTTACCGATGTACTGACTACACCGTTGGCCGCTGCCTTGAACTCCATGTCTACGCCCAAAGATATCCCGACCGCGTTTCTGTCAGCTCAAGTTGCCATAATCCCCAAACCTGGCAAGGACCCCATGGACTGCGCCAGCTACAGGCCCATCTCCCTCCTAAACATTGATGCCAAATTGTTCGCAAAAATCCTCGCGCTGCGCCTGAGCCCGCTCCTGTCGAATTTGATAGGGCTGGATCAGGTAGGATTTGTCCCGGGTAGGGAGGCAAAGGACAACGTAACCAAAGCCCTGCTCCTTATACAGGCAGCACGAGACGAGAACATCGAAGGCCTTCTCCTGTCTACCGACGCGGAGAAGGCCTTTGATAGGGTGGCATGGGACTTCCTGAGGGCGGTTTGCGAACACATAGGGCTTGGCCCATGCATGCTGTCGTGGATCTTTGCCCTGTATTGTAACCCTACGGCGAAACTCAAAATAAACGGGACCCTATCAGATACAGTTCACATCCGCAATGGCACCAGACAGGGCTGCCCCCTCTCCCCGCTACTGTTCATTCTGGCCCTTGAACCCTTCATTAGAACTGTAAATCTGAATGGCGCAGTTAGGGGATTTGAGATACGGGGGAGGGAGTTCAAGGTGGCGGCCTACGCGGATGACCTCCTATTCTTTTTAACGGACCCTACGACCAGTATACCTAATCTCCTAGAAGAGTTCACTCGTTTTGGATACCTATCCAATTTAAAAATAAATTACTCCAAATCCGAGGCCATAAACATATCGTTACCTTTCGACCAGCTGACCCACACTAAAGCAGAATCTAAATTTAGGTGGGAGGATAAAGCTATCAAATACTTAGGAACCCACTTAACCCCACACTTGCAACACATTTACGACTCGAACTTCCCGCCCCTACTGAAGGAATGCGCAGCCGACCTTGAGAGGTGGCGAGTGGGCTGCTTTTCTTGGTTTGGACGCGCTTCCATTGTCAAAATGGTGGTCTTGCCTAGGTTCCTATACCTTTTCAGGACACTACCCATAAAAATCCCAGCACACTTCTTTCGCTTGATGAACTCTACCATTTCAAGGTTCATTTGGAATCATCGTAAACCCAGAATTAAATTGTCTTGGCTGTTCAGGCCCAAAGATGCGGGCGGGATTGGGCTACCTAACTTTAAACATTATTATTACGCATCTCATATAGCCAGGGTAATTGATTGGCACTGCCATAGGCGTTCAAAGGCATGGGTGTCTTTGGAGGAATCCCTATTTCTGCGTCCACTGAGGTTTTCCCCGTGGTCACCCAGGCCTAAATTTAAAGCCACCTCTGAGATACAACCTACTACAAGAACCACACTGGGCATTCTACATGACATTGCTAAAAGGGGAAAGATTACCACGCCCGGGGGTCCTTTGACACCCTTGATGGGTAACACTGACTTCCCTCCGGGAGAGGACAATGACTTGTTCCAACCAGAGCATAGTGACATCCCCTTACTCGCGAAAGACTGTTTTTCAGGAGATAAAATTAAAGACCTTCTGGCACTGCAGGGCGGAAATGGTCTCCCACGACTGAAGTGGTGGTCATACTTCCAATTAAGAGATTACCTTACTAGACAAAGACACTCACAGGACTTCCGCAGACCATTGACCGACTTGGAGACGACATGCCTGGATGGAAACCCCCTAGAGAAAGCTACATCGGTCTCATATAGCTGGCTGCAACTGGCTGAATGCGGAGGAGCGGATGATTATAGGAGGAGATGGTCGGAGGAGCTGGGGAGGACATTCACGGACAAACAATGGAGGTATGCGTGTATATTAGCACATAAAGGTTCCATAAGTACACTTGTCCAGGAAACAGGCTACAAGCTGCTGACACACTGGTACAACACCCCGGACAAACTCCACAAGTGGAATCCTCAAAACCCTCCGACGTGTTGGAGGTGCCAGAAGGCGAGAGGCACTCTTCTCCACATTTGGTGGGAGTGCCCACTGATTCTGCCCTTTTGGGACAAGATCACACGACTGATCAAAAAGATCACAGAAACTAAGTTGTCGCTGGACGCAGCTTGTTGCCTGTTACATATCAACCACCTTGCCTTACAGGTTTACAAACACTCATTGACCAAACACCTGATTAATGCAGCCAGGTCGTTAGTTCCCATCTATTGGAGAACAACTACAGTACCCACAGTGATTGAATGGCTCAAAAGAGTTAGAGACATGTGGGAAATGGAGGACGCTGTGGCACAGGAACATAGCAGAGTCGAGGCCTTCCAAACTATTTGGAGACCTTGGATCGTTTTCCGATACTCACAGGAATATGACGATATCATGCAAAACCCTTGAATAAGAGACGGTTCGCCTCAGAGGTGGTCCAATTCTCCGATACCTCTCCCCCACGCATCTCTAATTAGAGAGCAGGTGTTGGCGTGGTGGCGTGCAATCCCCCCCTCCCTCCCTCCTCACCTGAGTCATATATGAGGCCCTTACTGTTCCTATTCACTTACCTCTCCCCTGTCTTCTCCCCTCTTTCTACTCCTCTTCATACATGGTCTCATGTGCAACGTATACTGCCGAACCGTCACAACCTTAGGCCGAAATATTGTTGTTAACCTTTTAAATGAAAACTTTGAAGGTGAACTAGGCCAGGGCTCAGAAAATAATTATTTTGCTTGTAATTAGACCCTTTAGGGTAAGAATAAGTTGTCTAAGTCAAGACCTTTGAGCTGCTGATCTGCTTATATTGTGTCTATTCTGTAAATCTTTTGGCTCATGTACACACGGTATCACGCTGTTTACTGATACACCTGTACTTGCATATGACATGCTATGTAATCTGTTTCTGGATCTCTTCTTTTTCTTTTCAATAAAAGATGAATGTTAAAAAAAAAAGGTAATTCTGGTTTGCAAGTGGGAGAAGTTTGCATCTCGCAAGGAAAAGTTCAGGTTTTTATTAGCAAGTCAAAAACAGACGTTTTTTGGCAGAGGTCATTGGCTTACTCTGCATGCTTGCTGAGAACCTATTATTTGCCCTTATATAATTTTGGCCAAGTATATTTCAGTTAGGCCTTCCTGTGGGGGTAATTTTCTAGTTCATCTTGATTTTTCTCCATTGACAAAGTTTCAATTTTCTACCATATTTCAGCGCTGTTTGGTTTCATTAGATCTTGGTCATTTAAAATTTTCCTCTCATTCTTTCCATATCGGAGCTGACACGGAAGCTGCTAGAATGGGTCTTAATGATTCAGTAATCAAGAGTCTGGGTAGATGGGAATCTAAGAGGTTTAATATATATATATTCGCCCTAATCTATCTCTCTGATTCTAGGTTCAGTATCTTCCGTCTGGATCATTGGACATTCATTTGTTCACTGGGCGCACAAAAGGGCATGTCAACGTTGCTATTCTGCTAATCTTTCTTTACCCCCTGATTCTTTTAAAGTCTTCTGGAAAGGTATTCATGGCCTCCGGTGGAACAATCTTTTTAATCATATTTCTTTGCTATCTCATATTTTACCTTACCCAGATATTTTAATAATTCACCTTGGAGGGAATGATGTAGGAAAAAGTTCAACGTTAGACCTAATTTTCATGATTAAAAATGATTTGCAGCGTATTCATTTACTTTTTCCCGGTACCAGAATAATTTTTTCAGAGATGATTCCTCGTCTGATCTGGTTATCTTTTTCAGAGAATAAATCTTTGGAAAAGATACGGAGACGAGTTAATCACTCAATTGAAAAATGTATGCCTACTTGGTCACCAGTCATCTCTATGACCGTCGGAGGCCCGGGCGCGATGTTATGACGTCACGCCCGGTACTCGGAAGTAAACAAAGCCGCAATCGTGGCTGTCGGTGTGAGATCGGTGAATGTTTTTACCGATTTCATGCTTGTAAGCCTGGAGGAGAGATGTGGGGTCTTATTGACCCCACATCTCTCCATAAAGAGGACCTGTCACACTGATTCCTATTACAAGGGATGTTTACATTCCTTGTAATAGGAATAAAAGTGTAAAAAAAAAAAAAAAAAAAAGTGTAAAAAAAAAAAAAAAATTAAGTAAAATAAAATGAAAATAAAAATAAAATTTAAAATGCCCCTATCCCCGGTAGCTCGCGCGCAGAAGCGAACATGCATGCAAGTCCCGCCCACATATGTAAACGCCGTTCAAACCTCACATGTGAGGTATCGTCGCGTGCGTTAGAGCGCGTGCAACAATTCTAGCACTAGATCTCCTCTAACTCGAAAATAGTAACCTGTAAAAAAAATTTAAGTGTTGCCTATGGAGATTTTTAAGTACCAAAGTTTCGCGCCATTCCATGAGTGTGCGCAATTTTAAAGCGTGACATGTTAGGTATCTATTTACTCTGCGTAACATTAAATTTCACATTATACAAAAAAATTGGGCTAACTTTACTGTTTTGTTATTTTTAAATTCATGAAACCTTTTTTTTTCTTCCCAAAAAAAGGTGTTTGAAAAATTATTGCGCAAATACCGCGCAATGACCGCCATTTTATTCCCTATGATGTCTGCTAAAAAAAATATACGATGTTTGGGGGTTCTGATTAGGGATGAGCCGAACACCCCCCGTTCAGTTTGCGTTTGTGTTTAGCGGTGTAAAATGCTCCTGATCACCTGTGGTGGACTGTGTGTTTCTTTTTGAATGCCGCTAACTAGAAATGATAGGAGGGTTCTTTGGGAGGGAGGATTAAAATGCCCCTGATCACCAATGTGATTGTTTTGGGGGAGAGTTAAATGTTTTAGATTTATCCATGGCATTTAGCTATTGTGCAATGTAATTTCAGTGAAATATAATTTCATACTCCAGGAAACCTACTGTACTTCCATTAATAATGGAAGATTTGTACTTGGCTTCAATGGATATGTTTTAAAGGCTAAGCACCTCAATGCTAGTATGTTTATTTGTTTTAAAAAATTGGTGCAAAAGACAACATCACCTTGGTCTCCCCTTATCAAAAAGGGTTACTTTTGTGGTGTTTTTATTGTTCTGGCATTTTTATTTTCTACATTATATAACATACTGAGGCCCGTACACACGTCCGAGGAACTCGACGGGCAAAACACATCGTTTTGCTCGTCGAGTTCCTTGTGAAGCCGCCGAGGATCTCGGCGAGCCAAGTTTCCCCATTGACTAACGAGGAAATAGAGAACATGTTCTCTATTTGGCTCGACGAGTTCCTCGTCGGCTTCCTCGGCCAAAAGTGTACACACGACCGGGTTTCTCGGCAGAATACGGCTCCAATCGAGTTTCTGGCTGAATTCTGCCGAGAAACTCGGTCGTGTGTACGGGGCCTCAAGGGAACAACATTTATAGTCATGAGAGAGAGAGAGAGAGAGAGAGAGAGAGAGAGAGACTATACTATAGATAGATATACAGTAAGTTAGTTTAACAGTGGTACACCAGTGCTGGTTTTATTCTAACCCACTTCAGATAATTGCAAGCATACATGCAAAAAAAGACCACCATAGGTTTGCCTGTACTGTTGGTAGTCTATATTAACACATACAAAGACAGCAACACCTGCAAATTTATATAATTGGCCTTGACGGTTATTTTGCTCTTATGGTTGAGTGGTAAGATTTCAGCTAATTCACCCCAGGTCAAAAAGGACAAGTAATTCTATTTAACACAAATATCGTTAAGTCTGTCCCACAATGAGCTTAAAATTTGATTTATAATGAAATAAGACAAATTTGACATCTGCAAATTAAGGATCTCCTTTTTTCAACAGTGGAGACAGGTCAGCGGGAATTCCAATCCATTCTGGAAGGAATGCGGCTTCATATTTGAAACTTTGAAGGAAAGTAGAGTTTGGCAAAGTGTAGTTTGTAAGATAGATGGTTTCACCACCAACCAAGTATGAAGCCCAATAGCCAAATGTCCCTATGGTCATTATGGTGTGGTTACAATGCACCAGGAGGGCAAAATCACGGGCAGGAGAACCTTCCTCACCATCTCCAGCAAAATGTACATCTCCTAGAGAGGTATTAATGTTCTGTTTACACCAATCCATCCCATTACTGGTCACCACAAAGAGGGGGTTATCATACTTCTTTCTGAAATAGTCCATAGCTTTTTGCATATAGTTTTTGTCAGCTACCACACCTTTCCATTGATGAGGCATGATCCATATATAGTCCCCCCTGCGAACATGAACTCCGATAAAGGTCACATTTGTTCTATTACCTTTCAGGTTTGCAAGGTATGAATTTGCTTCTTCCTTAATATAGTCTTGAAAAGTGAATTCTTGTAGAATCTCATCCCTTATGTGATGATAGAATGTCCATGAGCACGGAGTACTATAGAATTTAACGTATTGTCCAGAAATTTTGGAATATTCTGGTAACATCCAATCTTTCAGATTATATATCCTCCATTTAATCCGGTCAGCAATTTCCTGGTGAAGAACAGGCAATTTTATCTTAAATATCCTTCCTAGCTCACTATGCATTTTTGGTAAGACGTATGCTTGGTGTCCATTAAGCTTTGCCAGAGCATAAAGTGATGCATACTCCCCCATTTTGTTTCCAAGGCGTCCTACAGGTTCTGCAGTCCACATGGCAGCATCTGATTGCATTTTGATGGGAAGTGATCTGTTTACGGCATATAGGTTAATGCAAGAGCTGTTCCCATGATTTGTATAATGGAATGTTGTTGATTTCCCAGTGAAATAATGCCAGAAAATGAATACTTTAACAGCAAATATCGTAATAAGCACACCCATCTTCTTTAAATTGAGGCCCATTTCTAAACAGATTTTTTAAAGTCCTAGATATAAATAAGAAGATAAGCAAATCAAAAAAGGTGTTTATATGTGACATTGTTAAGTTACAGTGTATACATTAATCCTTTTAAAAGCTTTTCAAAAGTGGTATTAGTTCATAAATGCCACAAGAATTCTTTCACTGTGTTGACATACAGTATGGTGAAGTCAGTAATGTTGCTATAGGTGGTGGTCAAAAGGGAAAAATAAAGGAGAGTATGTAACACATGAGTGATAAAAATAGATGCTAGTCTTTAAAGTGGAGTTCCACCCAGGAAAAAAACATTTGCCCAAAAATCATAATAAAAATTGAAAAAAAAAAATGTGAAAATAAATAAATAATTATGCTTACCCGAAATACCTGTTGCTATGCGGAAGTTCGTAATCTGCCTCTTCCGTAGCCTCGGTCTGTCTTCTTCTTCATCTTCTCCTAGTGAATGGGGCGCGCTGCTTTCTGGGAACTGTGTGTGTTCTCAGAGAGCAGCCGCCCATTCACAAGTCTCGCGCATGCACAGTAGGAAATGGGCAGTGAAGCCGTAAGGCTTTACTGCCTGTTTCCCCTAGTGTGAATGGTGGCGCGGGACCTGCATCGATCGTGGGATCGGTTTTGGGGGGGCCATCAGCGCGGGCAAGTAGGACAGGTAAGTGTCCTTATTAAAAGTCAGCAGCTACACTGTTAGTAGCTGCTGACTTTAAAAAAAAAAATTGGAGGGTGGAATCCCGCTTTAAATATTTATTAACCACTTCAGCCCAGAAGGATTTGCCCCCTTAACCACATGCCGACCAGCCGCCGTCGTTTTACGGCGGCAGGTCGGCTCCCCTGCGCGAGAGCACGTAATATAACATCGGCTCTGAGGGGGGGTGGCGGCCCCAGATATATACAGATACTATCAGGCGGCACTATTGAGTCGTCTGGTAGATTGGAGTAGGCATGGTGAACAGAAAATATGGCCGGGGATAGAGCAAGCTCAGTATAGTGGCTTACACCAAAGACCGGCATGGTGCTATAGGGAGCTCCCGAAAGAGGTGAAGAAACATCCATTGAGAGGTCCCACACTTCGGATAGGATATGGGCTATTTGAGAAGGGGAAAATGTGAACATTAGACTCGCCTCTCTTCCCCATATTGGGGAACCCACAGTTTGGACCTGGTTTGACGAAGGGGCCTTTTGGCAAAATGATAGAGCAGGGATTTTTTTAAGCCTCTCATTTTGTGAAGGAGGGAGTATGGCCTACGATCCAGGAGATGATGACAGGGATCCATCAATTGTATTTTTGGAGGGCTCTTTTGTTTTGTTGTTTATTTGGGTGGGAGGGGTATGGGACAAGTAGAGGCAAGTAGAGGCAAACAAACTACAAGAAGGGACGGAGAGGAAGCCCCCCTGATGTGGAGGGGATAAGGGAATGCCCTCACGGGGGTATTAGAAGCCCCAACAGGTAGAATGGGATATGTGAAGGACTATGAAGTATAATAGTACGAGAAGGGGGGGGCTAGTGAAGATTATTAATAGGCAGATTCTGTTGTCAGGAAAAGGTAGACCACAGATAAAGGCAGAGGAGGTTATATGACATAGGAATGGTATAGAATGAATAACTACGGATATCTGTAACTTGTAAGGAAATGTTTATTTTTTCTGCTGTTATTTGTTTGCTTCAAAATCAAATAAAGGGATAAATATGAAAAAATAACATCGGCTCTCGCGCAGGCCACTCTGTGCGCGTGCCTGGCGGGCGCGATCGCCGCCGGGGCACCCGCGATTGCTCGTTACAGAGCGGGGACCAGGAGCTGTGTGTGTAAACACACAGCTCCCGGTCCTGTCAGGGAGAGAAATGCTGATCTTCTGTTCATACAATGTATGAACAGAAGATTAGTAATTTCCCCTAGTGAGGCCACCCCCCTACAGTTAGAAAACACCCAGGGAACATACTTAACCCCTTCCCCGCCCACTAGTGTTAACCCCTTCACTGCCAGTGGAATTTTTAAAGTAATCCAATGCATTTTTATAGCACTGATCGCTATAAAAATGCCAATGGTCCCAAAAATGTGTCAAAAGTGTCCGAAGTGTCTGCCATAATGTCGCAGTACTGAAAAAAAAATTGCTGATCGCCGCCATTACTAGTAAAAAAAATATATATTAATAAAAATTCCATAAAAATACCCCCTATTTTGTAAACGCTATAACTTTTGCGCAAACCAATCAATAAACGCTTATTGTGATTTTTTTTTTACAAAAAATATGTAGAAGAATATGTATCGGCCTAAACTGAGGACATTTTTTTTTATATATATATATATATATATATATATATATTTTTGGGGGATATTTATTATAGCAAAAAGTAAAAAATATTATTTTCACATTATCACACGACCGCGCAATTGTCAGTTAAAGCGACGCAGTGCCGAATCGCAAAAAGTGCTCTGGTCTTTGACCAGCAATATGGTCCGGGGTTAAGTGGTTAATGACCAGGCCATTTTTTGCGATATGGCACTGCGTCGCTTTAACTGACAATTGCACAGTTGTGCGACACTGTATCCAAACAAAATTGACATCCTTTTTAGGGACCATTGACATTTATACAGCGCTCAGTGCTATAAATAGCCACTGATTACTGTCCAAATGTCACTGGCAGGGAAGGGGGTGCTCAAGGGGTAAATGTGTGTGCTAGGGAGTGATTCTAACTGTGGGGGGGTTGGACTGCCTGGAGAGGAGACTGATCTTTGTTCATACTTAGTAAGAACAGCAGATCTGTCTCCTCTCCTCTGTTTTGTATCTCTCAGGAGCGATCTCGGGTGCCCGGCGAACATCGCAGCCACTGGGGATGCGCATCAGCCGTACATAAACTGGAAGATGGAAGTCCCAATCGCTGCAGCAACCTCCATTCTTCTGGAGTGCAGCCGCCGGTACTTCCCTCTTCCAGTGTTTAAAGTAGAAATATAGGCAACATAGGGGGGGGGGTGAGTGATACTCCCTGTATAGTTTATTTTTTCCCCTTTTGTCCCAATGCAGAAATTTACCAATGCTTCCTGTCTAAGACCTCGTACACACAGGCAAGAATCTCGTCAGGAGAAAAACGTTGTTTTTCCCGACGAGATTCTTGGCAAGAATCTCTTGCCGCTCGAGTGTGCACACAGACCTTTCAAAAGAACCGCGGTTCTCTTGAAAGGCAAGAATGCAGTGACGTCATCGCGTACGATGAGCATGCGCTCGTCACATTCGATGCCGTCGCCACCATCTTGCTTTACCCTACCTATGCCGTGGAAGCTACCGCGCATGCGTCAAAGTAATTTCGAGCATGTGCGGGTTTCCACGGCGACAGGTAAATATACAAACTCTCGAGTTTCTCATCGGGAAACAGGCCGACAAGAATCTCGACGAGAAAATAGAGAGCAGGATCTCTATTTTTCTCGTCGAGATTCTGGCCAGATTTCCAGACCAGAAACCTGAAAGCCTTGTACACACACTTGATTTACTCAGCAAGAATGCTCTGCCAGCAGTTTTCTTGCTTATTCTTGCCGAGAAAACCGAGCGTGTGTACAAAGCTTTAAAAAGATTTAAAAACATCTGTTTTTCGGGTGATTTTAATAATGCTTAAAGTGAAACAATAAAAATGAAACATTCCTTTCAATATCATGCCTGGGGGGTGTCTATAGTATGCCTGTAAAGTGGAAATTTGTTCCTGTGTTTAGAACAGTCCCGCAGCAAAATTAAATTTCTAAAGGAAAAAAGTCATTTAAAACTACAGCTGTAATGAATTGTCGGGTTTCGGCAATATAGATAAAACTCATTGACCCTTTGGGTCTGGTATGAATATTAATGTTCACTTACGTTAGACTCGAACATCGGGCTCATCCCTACTCCTAGGCAGTTTACACTTTCCTATATTTTTTTTCATTCAATAAGTTTTTATTGGTATATAAGGCAAAGCGTAATTGTACATATAATACACAGAGTTCAAGCATACAAATCTAATCACTGGGTACAAGTTGTTCAACAGTAGTGGGTACCACGTAGTTAGATGATTATCATTGTATCTGAAAGATTTTGGTACTAATTTACGCTAAAACAATTGTAACGTAAGAAAACATGAAATACATGTAACACTATCAAAATATTGACAGGAAAGAGGAATAGCATAACTGAGTTCAATATTACCATTACCATAAGTATGGCTATCAACACATCTAACCATAAACCTGCTTCTGATGAGAGGACACCGAGACCCCCAAGAGCAGAGGCCCACCCCCCCGGCGCCCCCAAGGGATCACGCTGCGCCTATGTAGGGAGGGCCCCACCTCCCAGGGCCCCGCCGCCCCCCCTCGCTTCGTACATCATAAACCCTAGAACTCACATTAAGCATAAGTAGAAGTGAAAAAGAAAAATAGAAAAAAGATCAAAAGGTGGAAAAAGATTTAAAGGAGAGATAAAGAGAGGAGAAAGGATGAGTATGATACGACGGATAGGTATTGTTTAACAATGTCAACCGGCATTCAGTTTATACCATTCTACCCATGGGTTCCAGACCTGCCGCCAACGCTCCAGATTGTTTTGAGAGGCCATGAACATGGATTCGTATGTGATGTGTAAGTTGGTAGTTCTAATCACCTCCTTCAGAGTAGGCAGTTCCACTGACCTCCAACGTCTCATTAATTCTAGTCTCGCACTCAGTAGTACTTGAGATACTATACATCTATGGAAGTGTGGCATGGACTCAATGCCCAATGAAAGAATTGCAAATCCTAGATCAAAGGGAACTCTAGATCCTATCAACTGACCAATGAGGTCAAAGACCTCTGTCCAGTAGGCTGTCAACTTGGGACATTTGCCCAGTATGTGCAGTAAAGATCCTTTTTCCCCACACTGTCTCCAACACAGAGGTGACAGCTTCTTTGAGAAGCCCGCCAACCTCGTAGGTGTCAGATACCACCTGAGTAGTATTTTTTGAGATAGTTCCCAAAGGTTAGCACTCCTTGTGGCTTTGTAGTTAGATATTACCGCTAGTTTCCATTGGGGCAGGGAATAGGATTGCTTCAGGTCAAGTTCCCAGGTTCTCATGGATGGAGTTTTGCTAAATTCTGACTTCTGACCTATTAGATTGTAGAATAAAGATATCCCCCTAATAGACGAGCCAGCATTAAATAGATATAGATACACGCGCCAAGGGACCCTGATAGATGACTCAAAGGGGGTGGCCAGTAGGTGGGATATTTGGGAGTATGCATATTGGTCCCTATCCTGTAGTCCAAACTCGATCTGATGGGATCGGAAGGACTTGGTTGCTGGGCCTACTCTCAAGTCTTCAACTCTCAGAAGACCTTTCGATTCCCAAGTTCCAATATTTAGGTTAGGGATATTTAAATGAAGGCCCGAGATATTAAGATGGATGGTCTTTTGGGTGGAAACTGTCATGGGCTCCTCTAGGAATCCCTTCCATGTACCCACCGAGGCCACTGTAGTAGGCGACAAGTCTGGAAGAGTGGTGCTGATATTCCTACACGAGATCAATAAGTCAAATAAGGTGTAATGGGAGCATTGTGCAGCTTCCAACTCCAGCCATCTGGTAACCGTCCCACCAGGGAACCAATGTTTCAATTGAACCAATATAGCAGCTCTATGGTAATCTTTTAGGGAGACAAGACCTACTCCCCCCGTCGCCCTGGACTTCAATAGCTTGTGCGCGGATTGAGCAGTTTGAAAAAATTTGTTTGGGACAGAAATAGGAAGGTTCCTGAACAAATAGATAAATTGGGGCAAGATCAGCATTTTAAATGCAGCTAGACGCCCAGACCAAGTAGACTCTTTCCAGGAAAGGTCTTGTAATTTGTTACCTAGTGTAGCGAGGAATGGGGTGTAGTTGGCACCAACCAGGCCCTCTACTCGAGCAGTTAACATGATACCTAAATATTTTATACCTTTGTCCACCCACTTGAACGGATAGCGGGATTGAAGTCCAGAGCGAGTTTCAGGATCAACTCCCAACCCCAGGATAAAGGACTTGCTCTCATTGACCTTATAGTACGAAACATGGTTAAACAGTTTCAACGCTTCAGAAGTCGCGGCTAGGGAGGAACCCACCTTCGTCATGATCATAATGATGTCGTCTGCGAAAAGACTGATTGAGTGCTTTTGAGTGCCTATATTGAACCCGGTTATGTCTGGGTGGGACCTAATGTATGCTGCAAAGGGCTCCATTACTAAATTAAATATTAAAGGGGACAGGGGGCAACCCTGTCTCATGCCGTTTGAAATGAAGGGGGTAGAGAGAATACCGGACATGAAGACTCTGGCGGAGGGCCTGGAATAAAGAGCCAGGATAGCCGAGAGGATCTCGTCCCGAAATCCAAAAGCCTCAAGTGCCTTGGTCAAATATAACCAGTGGACTCTATCGAAGGCCTTCTCTGCATCCAAAGAAAGGAGCAGAGAAGGCCTTCGTCGCACCTGAGCTAGATGTATAATATTAATCATGCGACGAGTAGCGTCGGATGTCTGCCTGTGTTTAGTAAATCCAGTTTGATCAGGATGTATCAACATAGGCAAAATATCTACCAGCCTCAGTGCTAATAACTTTGCGTAAATCTTAATGTCGATGTTTAATAATGAGATCGGTCTAAAGTTTGCCGGGCAGGTGGGTTCCTTCCCAGGCTTAGGCAGAGTAATGATCAGGGCCTCTAACATTTCTGGGGGGAAAGAGGCCGAGGCAGCAGCAGAGTGAAACACTTTTAACAAGTAAGGGGATAGGGTTGCTTTGAACGTCTTGTAATATTCTCCACTAAAACCATCCGGACCCGGGGATTTATTTAAGGGGAGTGAGTCAATTACTTTGGACAGTTCCTGGTCATTAAATGGCGAATTCAAGGCCAAAAGATGTTCGGGGGACAGTTTAGGGATATTTAGTTTACTGAGGAAATTGTTAATTATTTCCGGTGTTGGTTGGAAGGTAGAGGGATCATCTTTTAGATTGTATAGAGTGCTATAGTAATGACTAAAAGCGTCAGCAATGTTTTGAGGATGGTACTCTTTTTGGTGAGATTGTGGGTGATGAATAAAGGGTATCTTACATTTATATCTATGTCCCTTGAGAGTTTGTGCTAGTAATTTCCCGGCTTTATTACCCGTAGAGTAGTATGTCATCTTAAGTTTTTTGGTTGCCCTTTCGAAATTCTCTAACAGCAGTAGTCTAAGGTCATACCTGAGTTTTGATAGTTGGTCAGAAACGGTGAGGGACGTATTTTTTTTGTTTATCAATTCTAGTTTAGCTATTTGGTCAGTCAACTCGACAACATGCTGCTGCCTCTGCCTCTTGAACCGCGCCCCTACCTGAATTCCAATACCCCGCATGTAAGCCTTATGGGCATTCCACAATATAAATGGATTATCAACCGAACCAGCATTATCAGAAAAGTAGGAAGACAGGTTAGATTCAAACACCCCTCTTGTGTCACGGTGTTGTAGAAGGAAGGTGTTGAGTCTCCATACTGAGCTCCTCTGGGGAGGAATTGCATTGTCAATAGTTAGAACAATGGTTGCATGGTCAGACCATGTTATAGTATTTATGTCCACAGATTTAGTTTTAAGCAGTACCTGCTGGTCTACTACGAAAAGGTCAATCCTGGTGTAGACCTTATGAGGGGGAGAAAAATAGGTGAAGTCCCTCTCGGAACCATGCAGACAGCGCCAGGCATCATATACACCCCGGCCCTGCATGCATGGAAGCAAAGAGGGTTGGTAGCGAGTAGACTGGGAAGTAGAGTCCATCTTGGGGTCAGGAGTGATATTAAAATCACCGCAAATTATTAAATGTCCTCTTTGCACCTTGAGAATTCTTTTCATCAACTTGTTGAAAAAACGGATCTGGTGGGTATTTGGTGAATAGGCTGTCACTATAGTGTAGGGAACAGAGTCCATTTCGCATAGGAGTATAAGGAATCTTCCCAACGGATCCTGGATCTGGGAGTGTAGAGAAAAGGCCACTGAGTCCTTTATGGCAATCAGTACTCCCTTCGTCTTAGAATCTGCATTGGCCATGAATACATGGGGGAAGCTTTTATGTGAACACTTGGGTGGGGCTGTGCTGTTAAAGTGCGTTTCCTGGGCACACAGAACGTCTCCCCTGTGTGAGATAGCTTCAGCCCACATTGAGTTCCTTTTTACCTGGGTGGTTCAGACCTTTGACGTTCATAGACACAATTCTAAGTGGCATATTGTTCAGTAAAAATGTATGCTCGGCAAGTTGAATAACAATTCAAAAGTTCGGTGCAGTAAGTGGTCTGTATAACTGTCCGATACCTGTTGCAACTCATATTCAACAAAAAGTACTCACTGTCAGAAGGCTTCCATTCTGTTCGGTCAGTATGGGTGAAGTGACGAATTGATTGGTAAAGCAGATCTATATCATCATTCATCTTGGTGCTGTGGTGTATTTCCATCCGTCGACTATTAGAAAAACTGAGTGTGATCCGGGTAACCTCGATGATAGAAAAAAATGAAACAAAAAAAGAAAAAAGAAGAAAATAGAAGAAAACATGAACAGAACAGCACAACAATAACCCTGAGCCCAGGGTGCGAGCCATAGAAGGCGACAAGTCACTATGGGCAGCTACCTGCTGCATAAAATTGGGGTAATAATGTCAATGGCGGCAACTCAATGACAAGTGGAAGACATAGTGGGAATCGAAAAATCTCTGCAGACTATATTAAGCGTGAGTTTTTGAGTTCCTGGAGGTAACCTGTTTCCAGCCCGGCTCCACGTGGTGTGGTGTGCTGGTCAAGGCCTGTTGTTCATGGTCCGCGGGGAGGAGCCCCCAGTCCCTAAGGAGGTCAAGGCCTTTTTCCAACGATGTTATTATGTAGGTACGGTTGTCCTTGGTCACTGACAGCTTTGTCGGGTAACCCCATCTGTATATAATTTTGTGGTTACGCAAAATTTTTGTGACAGAGGTTAGATTTTTCCTCTTTTGTAGCGTATATTGGGATAAATCGGCGTAGAACTGTATGTTCTGATATTGCTCCGGGATTTGTTCCCGTTTCCTCATTTTGACCATGAGCTTGTCCTTGACATGAAAAAAATGTAAGCGGAGCAAAACATCTCTCGGAACCTGCTCTGACAAGTGCGATGGTTTTGGCAAGCGGTGAATGCGGTCAATAGTGACATTCAGATCAGAGAGATCAGGCAGCATGTCTTTAAACATAGAAGTGACATAATGGTTCAGGTCATGTTGTTGGACCGATTCAGGGATCCCCCTGATTTTAAGGTTGTTCCTTCTGGACCTGTCTTCCATGTCTGCCAACTTTGCTTTCATCCATTCATTATCTGCCTCCCTGTCCTCGTTAGCATCAACCAACTCGTTTATCGTAGTAGCATATTCCTCCATTTTGGATTCAATATGATTCACCCTGTTCCCCACCTCCTGTATATCTCCCGTTAAGCGATGCATATAAGTTGCCATATCCGACTGTAGGGTACTACGGAGGGATATCAACATATCCTTGAGGACAGTGTCCATCACGGGTTGGTTTTGCGTGGGGAATGATATGATGGATTCTGGCAATTCCCTGGTATCTTCCCCTGAGTCAGAGGCCTGGCTGGCTGTCGGGCTCGTGGACCGGCCTAATCCCCCGCCATCCAGCCTAGGCTTGGACTTTGCTGGACTACAGGAGGATGGGGTAGGTGGAGGGGATGAGGATGCACCATCCGATGCTCCTTGTGCAGAACCAGTACCTTGCGGTGAGGCTCGTGGCGAGGTCCGGGCTCCACAGGAGGTCCGTTGCGCCGAGTAGGCCTCAGCGCCATCTTGCCTGGCGCGTCCTCCGGCCGGAACGAAAAAGTCCGTCAGGCGGTGCGGATTCTGCGGCTTCTGCCTCTTCCCGGTCATGGCTGATGTGCCGCGGGACTTAAGCGATGGGTGGTCGGTGTAGAGAGCCTGTGTCAGAGTCGGATTGTGCCGCTGGTCTCCCCGTTAGTCCGGAGCTCCGTGCTCAGACGTCCATCCGGCTCACGTGCCAAGCCACGCCCTCTTCCTATATTTTTTAACTATTTGACTTTACAGTGTATTTCCACATTTGCAGTCAAATTTTTAAAAAAATATCCCACTTTGTTTGTTATGTGATACCATTCACACAGCATGCTTTTTTTTTCTTTTTTAAATATTCCTTTCTTTTAGTAGTGCTGGACAAACAGTTTGAGCCAAGAAAAAGTTTGGCATCAACACCCGAATCTGCATGTCGTTCTGTGGGAGGTTAGCCCGCCAAGTACACCACATTGCAATGCGCACTTCCCAGTGCATTCTAGAGCCCTAATTGTATGAAGTCTTGCACTAGACAAGCTTCGCCAATTAGCACTGTCAGAGCCCTGATTGGACAAAGTGATGATGACTTTCTCCAATCACGGCTCAGTGCTCATAGTGCCACCCCACACTATAAAAGGTAACTTCCCATAGAAATCTTTTGTAGTGTATTGAAGTGGAGATAGATAGAGCATGGCTCAGTTTGCTCCTAGTGAGTTAGTGTGTTCACTTATTGTGGCTATGAGTAGAGATGGGCTTTATGTTCGAGTCAAACTTCGGCTGTTCGCACCGTTCGTCGCACAACGAATAATTTGGGGTGTTCGCAGCAAATTTGAAAAGCAGCGGAACACCGTTTAAAAGTCTATGAGATAAATCAAAAGTGCTAATTTTAAATGTTAATATGCAAGTTATTGTCATAAAAAGTGTTTGGGGACCTGGTCCTGCCCAAGTTTTAAAAACTGATGTTTTTTCAGGAGCAGTGATTTTAATAATGTTTAAAGTAAAACTATAAAAGTGAAATATTCCCTTAAATTTCGTACCTGGGGGGTGTTTATAGTATGACTATAAAGTAGAGCATGTTCCCCATGCTTAGAAAAGTCCCTGCACAAAATGACATTTTTAGGAAAAAAAGTCATTTAAAACTACTCGCGGTTATAATGAACTGTTGGGTCCCGGCAATACAGATAAAAGTCATTGAAAAAAACAGCATGGGTTCCCCCTTGGTCCATACCAGGACCTTTGGGTCTGGTATGAATATTAAGGGGAACCCCGCACCAAAAAAAAAAAAATGGCGTGGGGTTCCCCCCAAAAATCCATACCAGACCCTTATCCAAGCAGGCAATCTGGCAGGCCACAGGAAAAGAGGGGGGGGAGACGAGAGAGTGCCCCCCTCCTGAACTGTACCAGGTCACATGCCCTCAACATGGGGAGGATGTCCCCATGTTGATGGGGACAAGGTCCTCATCCCCACAACCCTTGCCCGGTGGTTGTGGGGGTCTGCGGGCAGGGGGCTTATTTGAATCTGGAAGCCCCCTTTAACAAAGGGAACTCCAGATCCCGGCCCCCCCATGTGAATTGGTAACGGGGTATATTGTACCCCTACTATTTCACAAAAAAAGTGTCAACATTTTAAAAACCACAGGAGAAAGTTTGGGACAAGTCCTTTATTAAAAATAAAAAAATAAAAACCCGCCGCTACGAATGATACCGCCTCCATAGGAGGCGCCCGGACGAATGACACTCTCCTGGTGTGGCAGCTCTTTTATATCTGAGGGCGGGGCCAACCGGCACCACTCCTCTGATGCAAGGAGCAAGCCCGGGGTTACCCAATGATGTGTACGGGTGACCCCGCCCCCTCTGGCGCAATGCGGGTTTCCCGTGACGCATCAGAGGGGGTGGGATTTACCAATTAACATAGGGGGGTGGGATCTGGAGTTCACCTTTGTTATAGGGGGCTTCCAGATTCCGATAAGCCCCCCGCCCGCAGACCCCCACAACCAGTGGGCAAGGGTTGTGGGGATGAGGCCCTTGTCCCCATCAACATGGGGACATCCTCCCCAGTTGAGGGTATGTGGCCTTACACAGTTCAAGAGGGGGGAAGCGCTCTCTCTTTCCCTGCGGCCTGCCAGGTTGCGTGCTTGGATAAGGGTCTGGTATGGATTTTTGGGGGCAACCCCACGCCATTTTTTTTGTGCGGGGTCCCCCTTAAAATACATACCAGACCTGAAGGGCCTGATGGAATTTGGGGGGGACTCCCACGCATTTTTATTTTAATTTTGGTTCAGGGTTCCACTTAATATTCATACCAGACCCAAAGGGCCTGGTAATGGACTAAGGGGGGAACCCATGCTGTTTTTTTTCAATTACTTTTATCTGTATTGCCGGGAACCGACAATTCATTATAGCCGAGATCAGTTTTAAATTACTTTTTTTCCTTTAGAAATTTAATTTTGTGCAGAGACTTTTCTAAGCATGGGGAACATGTTCTACTTCACAGGCATACTGTAGACACCCCCCCAGGTACAAAATTTTAAAGTAATATTTCACTTCTATTATTTCACGTTAAGCATTATTAAAATCACTGCTCCCGAAAAAAACTCCCATTTTTAAAACTTTTTTTGCATTGATACATGTCCCCTGGGGCAGGTCCCGGGTCCCCAAACACTTTTTATGACAATAACTTGCATATTAGCCTTTAAAATTAGCACTTTTGATTTTTCATGTTCGTGTCCCATAGACTTTAATGTTCTGCTGCAAACCGAACCGGGGGGAGTTTGGCTCACCTCTAACTCTGAGTGTAGAGTGTTAGTGTAGTGTTGGTATAGTGTGTCAATGTAGTATGTTAAAGTAGTGTAGTGTTTAACACAGCATTACATAACATTTGACTGAGTGTAGAATAGCGTTGCCACCTTTTCTTCAAGCCAAACCCGAACACTTTAGCGGCTTAAAAAAAACATTTTTTTTAAGGGGGGAATGCTGTGGACTCTGGTGTAAAGGGGAACATTTTCTCACCAAACCTCCCACTTACATCAGAGTTCCCAGCATTTTCCCTTAAATCAGGGTTCCCAAAGCCCCCCTTAAATCAGAGTCCACAGGAAATCCCACCTTAGTATATTCACTTACTCGGAGGCAAGAGAGAGAAGGGAGAGAGAAGGGAGGGTGGGGGAGATTTAAGTCACAGACATTGGATGATGAGTTTCTCTCCCGAGGATGGAGGCTCGGGTATCGACACCTTTCATCCACGATGTATCTGCCGATTGGTGAGATTTCCAGCCCACACATCCCTTTCCTGAGGATCAGAACAGGTATTGGAGAGTGTGCGTGAAAAGACAGAGGCAGGGGTGGGAGGAGGAGAAACAGATCAAGCCCTCTCTCCTCTCCTGTCCATGTATGGGAATGGGTCCTGGGCATACCCCTAGGCAGTTATGGTGTTCGGTTACTTGGGGAGCCAGAGTCCATTATGAATATTGTGTTCGGGTTTCAGGAGGTCTGAAACCCGGACACAAGATTCAAAACCCGAACTGTCCGAGTGAATACAGATGGCAACCCTAGTGAAGAATGTTAATGTATTGTTAGTATAGTGTGTGAGTATAGTGTGCCAATATAGTGTGTTATTGTAGAGCAATGTTTAACACAGTATAATATAACATTTAGTGCTGCATACAGTGCTGTATCCCTTTTTTCCTTTTTTTTTGTCTTTTTCTTTTTTGGCCCATCTTCCCAACCCCCCCCCCCCCCTCTTTTATAATTGTTACATTTCTGTCAGCATCAGTCCTCAATTTAAAGTTCACCAACACCATGTTTCATTCAAAAAAGTGCATTCAATCACACATTTCCCAGTTTCTCTTAAATGTCTGGGAGGGCAACAAGAAAAGGCAGATGTTCCCATGCCAGTATGAGGGGGCTAGCAGCGTCTGTGTCCAAAGCCAAAGGTGGATGTGGTCCGTCCTCAGGCAGGCACCTTTGTCTCTGTTTAGTGATGTTCCCCGTGCTATCCAGCCACAGAATGCAGAGGAGTTGGTGGAATGGCTTACTAAACCGACCTCATCCTCCTCACCTTCTAAGACCCAAGCTGACACTAGTGTGCAGTAGGGATGAGCTTCGTATTCGAGTCAAACTCATGTTCGACTCGAACATCGTATGTTCGATCGTTCGTCGAAATACGAACAAAACGGGTCGTTCGCTACAAATTCGAGTTACGTTTCACAGACCATAATTCACTGCGGCATCGCTGACTGATGATTGACCAAGCATACACTATGACGCGGCAGGCAGGAAAGCTAGTCAGTTAATGTTAGTGTGTAGAGGATATATATACATCCCAGGTGTTGTACATATATTTATACATTGTATAATTTAGCTAGATCATTTCTTCCTAATTTACTGGCAGGCAGGTGATTGTGCTAGCTGCAGTATTCTTACGTGGTTTATTGCCTGTGTCCTCTGTAGTTTGCACCTAAAGCTACTTGGTGTGTACTGGCCGTGTGCTCTGTAGTTTGCACCTAAAGATTCAGAAGCAGTGATTTTAATTATGCTTAAATAAAAAATAAAAATAAATGAAAAATTCCTTTAAATATTGTACCTGCTGGGTGTCTATAGTATGCCTGTGAAAACATCTTTGAGAACCCGGGTCTTGCCCGAGGGAACATGTATCAATGGAAAGAAAGTTTTAAAAACGGTCGTTTTTTCAGGACTCCTGAAAAAAACGTCAGTTTTTAAAACTTTTTTGTTCCCTGGGGCAAGACCCGGGTTCTCAAAGACGTTTTCACAGGCATACTATAGACACCCAGCAGGTACAATATTTAAAGGATATTTTTTATTTATTTTTTATTTAAGCATCTTTAAAATCACTGCTCCTGAAAAAACGACCGTTTTTTAAACCTTTTTTCCATTGATACATGTTCCCTGGGGAAAGACCCGGGTTCTCAAAGACGTTTTACAACGATAACTTGCATATTAGGCTTTAAAATGAGCACTTTTGAATTCGAATGTTCGAGTCCCATAGACGTCAATGGGGTTCTAAATGTTTGCGCGAACGTTTGGTCCGTTCGAAGGTTCTGGTGCGAACCGAACGGGGGGTGTTCGGCTCATCCCTAGTGTGCAGTCCACCACATCTGCCAGAATGGCTTATTCTGCCTCCTTGTCCACAGCTACTCCTGCCTAAACCCCCAGAATCATGCATGGAGGAGTCAGCTGAATTATTTGAACACAGCATCAACCACTTGCTTCTTGACAATGCACAGACATTACTTGAATCTGATGTTGGTTCTGAGGTAGAGGAAGGGAGTAAAATGAGCCTACAGAGAGGGGAGAACACTGAAAAACAACAAATTGGCAATCATGTTCCCTCAGCCATAACCTATTGCCAAGTTGTCTCCAGTGATGATGAGGATGGAGGGGATGATGACATCACTGATGCGATTTGGGTGGCAGATAGAGCAGAGGAGGAAAACGAGGGGGAGAAACAACACCAACAAGGCAGGATGTACTCCAGAGGTAGCCCTTATGGAAGAGTAGAGAGCAGCCACCCTATTCCATCAAATTGTGGAGCTGATCACACTGTTTCAATTTGCAATCTCTGCTGCAAGCAAATCAAGCATGGCAAAAACACCAGCCACTTGGGTATCACATGCTTGACAAGGCATTTAACCACTTCCAGACGCCCACTGTATATATATATATACATATATACGTCAGCACTTTAAAGATGGATATCACTGTTATGGCAGCAGCTAGCTAGGTATCCATCTCTTCAGTGAGCAGTCCGGTTTACGATAATGGTGGTCTTTGCGGCAGATTCACGCCACTTCGCTGTTTACCGTAGCCATCGGTAGCAGCAGAGGCGATCGTGTCCTCTCTTGTGCTGGGTATGGAGATGAGTGACGGGAAGATGGCCCCCACCCATCTCGATACCATATGTCACTTACTCCCATAGCTCTTAAAGGGCCATTTTTTTTCAAATTGTACAATCATATTGTATAGTGTATGGTGAGCTTTACAGAGCCCAGGACATAGTTTTGTTTTCAGTATTACATCTCTATCCACAGAGGCTGTTATCTGATCAATCAGCTCCTGCACACTCTGCCAAATGAACAATCTATGGCTGTGTATTTAGTGAGGACAATATTCACTGATTGCATTTGGAAAATGTGCACCTGATAAGGGGTGGTAGTAATGTGCTGGTGCTAATGAGGTCAGTTAATAAACACCTTCCTGTGTCACATACCAAGGTCTGTGGTTGTAAACACCATCAAACCGAAATCCGCGCGGACAGACAACGCGGTGACGTGGCCGCGACGATGATGCGGCGACGTGCGCGACGCTGGAAGGTCAATGCTTCCACGCATGCGTCTAATCACTTAGACGCATGCGAGGGATGGCGGCCGATCCGACATGTCCGGTGAGTCTGTACAGACGACCGAACATGTCCGACGGACAGGCTTCCAGCGGACATGTTTCTTAGCATGCTAAGAAACATTTGTCTGCTGGAAACCTGGCTGATCCGCCGGACATTTGTCCGATCGGCCGTACACATGACCGAACATGTCTGCTGAAACATGTTCGGTCATGTGTACGGGGCCTAAGGCCGCGTACACACGATCGGTTAAACCGATGAGAACGGTCTGATGGTCCATCGGTTAAAAATCCACGCATGCTCAGAATCAAGTCGACGCATGCTTGGAAGCATTGAACTTCGTTTTTTCAGCACGTCATTGTGTTTTACGTCGCTGCGTTCTGACACGATCGGTTTTTTAACCGATGGTGTGTAGGCACGACTGACCATCAGTCAGCTTCATCGGTTAACCAATGAAACCGATCCATCAGACCGTTTTCATCGGATGGACCGATTGTTTGTATAGGGCTTTACTCTGACAGTTATCTACATCAAATTCTGATGTAGTTATTTTAGATATATTTTTTTTTCACACACTGTGACAAACTCACCTGAGACAAATGCTGCGTACACACGACCGTTTTTAATGTCATGGAAAAAACAATGTCTTGTCAAGCCTGACTTGCATACACATGATCGTGAAAGTATAATGCTCGAGCAAAGCGCTGTGATGTACAACACGTACGACGGCACTATAAAGGGGAAGTTCCATTCGACTGGTGCCACCCTTTGGGCTTTACGTCCCCAGCTGGCGAGCCATAAAACTCACCTACCCATAATTTGCACAGACGAGAAAGGTCATCTGCGGCCAGATGGGTCTCCTGTAAAAGAGCGACATCTGCTCGCAGGAGCTTAAGGTGTCTCAAAATCTGCATACACATATGAGGTGAACGTAGCCCCTTGACATTCCATGAGATTACCTTTAGGTGATTCCCATCATCCAGACCATGTTCACCTTTGCCTGTGGACACAGGCACTGCTCACAGTGGCATGGGAACATCTGCCTCTCTTGTTGGCCTCCCAAGCAAGGTTGGGGGCTTATTACCGAAATGTAATAGAGATGGGGAAACATGTAATTGTATGCACTTTAATCAATGGAAAGTGGTGTTTGGTGCACTTTAACTTGAGGACTGCCGTTGACAGAAATGTCAATCTTATAAAACAAAAAAGGGGGGGACAACAGCGCTGCAGTCAGAAAAAAAAGGTGGCTCTCAATATATAAAAAAAGAGGCAGGCACGGGACAAAAAAGCAAAGAAAAAAAATGACAACCAAAAAAAGGGGGGGGTATACAGCACTAAATGTTATGTCATGTGGTGTAAAACACTGCACTACACAGACACACTACAATATACTGCAGTAAATCTGCACTGATGCACTTCATTATACTGCAGTAAAACGGCATAGATGAGCTACATTGACACAACAGTAAAATTTAACTGACACACTACACTGACTCTACAGTAAAACTGCACTGATGCACTTCAATATACTGCAGTAAAACTGCACTGCTGCACTTCAATATACAACAGTAAAACTGCCCTGACACACTACACTGACTCTACAGTAAAACTGCATGGACGCACTACCATAGGCGTGCGCACAGGGTGTGCCAGGTGTGCCTGGGCACACCCTAATCACTGTGTGGGGTGCAGAGTCCCCCTGTTTATTCTCCTGATATTTCACCAAAATCCTCTAAAGGGGGTCCTAAACAAATTGCAAAAAAAATAAAATAAAAATAAAAAAATTGTAATAAATAATTAAAATGTAAAACGACTGACACCGTCCACTGCCCTACTGACAGTGTCAGGAGATTATATATATATATATATATATATATATATATATATATATATTACATGCACACACACGCGCATATGTGTTTGAGCTTTTCTGTGCACACCTATGCGCACTACACTGATGCTGCACTATCACTGTGGGCCAGATTCTGAAAGGACTTACGACAGCGCAGCGCCATTTACGCCATCGTAAGTCGTAATCCGAGCCGTCGTATCTATGCGCCTGATTCTTAGAATCAGTTACGCATAGATATCCATTAGATCCAAAAGGCGTAAGTCTCTTACGCCGTCGGATCCTAACTGCATATTTTTGCTGACTGCTAGGTGGCGCTTCCGTCGAATTCCGCGTCGAGTATGCAAATTACCTAGATACGCAAATTCCCGAACATACGCGCGGCCGATGCAGTAAAGATACGCCGTTTACATTAGGCTTTTCCCAGCGTATAGTTGCCCCTGCTATATGAGGCCAATGTTAAGTATGGCCGTCGTTCCTGCATCGAAATTTGAAAAAGTTACGTCGTTTGCGTAAGTCGTCCGTGAATGGGGCTGGACGTCATTTACGCACACTGGGAAATTCCACGGACAGCGCATGCGCCGTTCGGCAAAAACGTCAATCACGGGGGGCGTGGCCAGGCAGCGGATGTAGCCGGACGCAACCTAGGCGAGCTCCGCCGAAAATCCTTGCTTCTATCCTGAAAAAGGCAACCTTACTTATCCCTGAGCACACCGGAGGAATCCTCAACACCCGAGGAACACATACTTACCTCTCCCGGCGAAATCGTCCCACGATGTCACACGGCAGGCGCCAAACAGTGAATAAGCCGGCGGAAGCGATGGCACAACATGGCGCGCATGCAGGCCGCAGCGCGAAAGAGAAGCACCGCGAGGCGGCCGAGAAGTTGTTCTCCCAGCCACTGCTAACGGAACCCGTGGCATCCTCCAGCTCTCCGGATGATTCGGCAGGCGGCGGGTCGGAAACGGACGACACTGTCCCCCTGGAAGAAGCGGTTCAGGCCGGACTCACGTGGGACACAGTGAGTACTCCAAACCAGGCTCCAACTAGGCCGCAGGGCCGGGAAAGCCCTGTAGTTGAAGGGGAACCCACATTAAGAGACATATTCACTGCAGTAACATCATGCAATGTGTCCCTAGCGGCATTAACCACGGAGGTGAAGGGGATGAAGTCTGAAATTTCATTCCTCAGGCAAGATGCCCAAAAAATCAGGGAGAGAACCTCCGCATTGGAGGAACGGGTGAGCACCATAGAAGATGACATGGGGCCCATGCAGAGAGACCTTGCTTATAACAATCATCTGGTAGATCAACATTCTGCCCGTTTGGAGGAATTAGAGAACAGAATGAGGAGGAATAATGTGAGGGCCATAGGCCTTCCGGAAAAGGTAGAAGGGAAAAACCCTGTGGAGTTTATTGAGAAGTGGCTGATCGAGGCGTTCGGGCGAGAGGCATTTTCCCCTATGTTCACTGTGGAACGTGCTCACAGGGTTCCTTCCAGACCCCCACAGCCTGGCGCACCTCCAAGACCTTTTTTATTTAAATTCCTGCACTACAGAGATAGAGACGCCACGCTATACAATGCCAGAATTAAACCGACGGCCCTGAAATTTGATAACACTAGGGTCTCTTTATTTCCGGACTTTTCTGCCGAATTACAAAAGAAAAGAAGCAAGTTTATTGATGTAAAACGTCGCCTGAGGGCTCTTGATTTAAAATATGCCATGCTGTATCCAGCCCGCTTAAGAGTGGAAGTCTTTGGCTCAGTTCAGTTTTTTGACTCCCCCGCAAATGCAGCGCAGTGGCTGGATCGGGAGGAGCAGGCAATCAAGGAAGCCAGAGGGAGACGGCCAACGGACTGAGATGGCTCAAACTATAGCTCCGGTGCAGCTTACATGCACACTTGCCTTTGTTCTAGGATGCCTATAGATAGGCGATGACTGTTCGCTGGGTTTGCTAAGGCCCAATGTTTAGCTGTTGAGAAGCACCAGGACTGTTTGGTTGCTTCCACTGTTGCCCCCGAGAGGGTTGTTCTTGGCCCTTGCCAGCCTAATATCTGAGCGCTGTAGATCAGCCTGTCTACACCTCATATGTCTCAGCTAAGTGGAGGCCTCTCCGCACCGTGCACACTGAAACCATATATTTGCCTTGTTTTTTTCTCCATGATTTTTTTTCTTCTTTTGTCCTTGTCCCCGTCATCTCTGACCAGTTACCACCTTGACCATAACCCAGGATGCTCCCTACCCACTGACTGCCTGCCCTACTACTATAATGCAATTTCAGTCTTTAATGTGCTACTGGATGTCAATATGTTTCATAATTTTGTTCCACTGCATTATTCGCATGCTGTTCTTGAACATATTCTCCTGATGTTACCAAAACGTGCAAGCCATGTCGAATGTCGTTAGATACCTGTCTTGGAATGTGCGGGGTCTTAATAGTTCTGTTAAGCGTATAGAAGTGCTACGCACTGTTAAGAGAATAGGTGCGGAGGTTATATGCTTACAAGAGACTCACTTCCCCTCGGGTTCTACCCCAAAACTGGCGTGTAGGCAATTTTGCCATCAATACCATTCAACCCACACGGTTTACTCGAGGGGAGTGAGTGTCCTGATCCGTAAAGGATCCCAATTCACGTGTATAGATACCAAAATAGACCCGGAGGGTAGATATGTCTTCTTATACGGTTCTTTCTATGGAGTTAAATGTGTGTTGGCAGGAATGTATATCCCCCCCCCGTTCTCCTCTACTACACTGAAAACACTAGCTAATTTTATATCCAGTCACCCTGGTATCCCAGTTATGGTCCTAGGAGACTTTAATAACCTGATGGATTATGGTCTGGACAGACTTAGACACACCACGGATATGGAGGAGTCGGGCAGGAGGGGCCCCACCCCTTTTGCACGACTAATGGGAGAACTAGGCCTGACTGACATCTGGAGGATGCGCAACCCTGAGTCCAAAACATATTCATGCAAGTCAGCCTCAGTGGGTGGGTTATCCAGAATTGACATGGGATTTGGCAATGGCCTTCTGCTACCTAAGGTGAGGGACTCAGACTACCACCCGAGACACACCTCCGACCACTCTCCGTTCACGATAGACTTAGGGCTAGGTGAGACAAGAGACAGAAGTCTCTGGAAACTTAACCCGTTTTGGTTATCGCTCTTCCCAGAGCCAGACCCAATAGCACCACTCCTTACGGATTTCTTCCAGGTAAACTTGAACACAGCAGATATCCACATAGTGTGGGATGCGGCTAAAGCCTTTTTACGAGGTCAACTTATTAGAACTATTAACCACATCAAAACTGACACCAAAGAATGGGAGAAGAGGGTTCTGACAGATGCAGGGAATGCAGAAGTAGACTATATTGCAGACCCCTTTAATGATGACCTTAAAAGAAAATGGTTAGCGTCCCAGACCCTGCTTAAGGATCTCTCGTTTCAATTGGCCGAAAACAAGAGATTCTTTCTGCAACAAAAGCATTTTGAGGAAGGTGAGAACACAGGTCACTTATTGGCGATGTTGGCCAGATCACAGCAGCCTGCCTCCCACATCGCAGCTATTGTTGATACAGGAGGAATGCTGTGTCAATCCACTCGTTCTATCACAAATTGTTTCAGAGAGTTTTTCCAAAGTGTTTACTCATCAAAGGTCAACCCCACTACAGAACAATTGAACCTGTTCCTGGACAAGTGCCAAATACCACAGCTCCCTAGGCCCGAGGTAGTCTTGCTTAATGCTCCCATCACTAGCGAGGAACTTCTAGAGGCACTGACGCAGGCGCATAATGGGCGGGCGCCGGGAGCCGACGGACTTCCCTCGGAGATATATAGCAGATACTCTGACCAGATTATACCTGTCCTATTGAAAACTTACAACTCAGCATTCGAAACGGGAGTGCTGCCTCCCTCTATGAATGAAGCCTTGATAGTGGTCCTGCTGAAGCCGGGGAAGGACCCTCTTTCCCCGGATTCATATAGGCCCATCTCCTTGCTAACATTCGATATCAAACTTTTGGCCAGAGTCCTGGCCACTAGGCTATCTAAATGCATTCATCTCATAGTTCATAGGGACCAATCTGGCTTTATTCCAGCCAGATCCACAGCACATAATCTACGAAGATTATTCCTAAACATACAAATCCCGGTCGACAATCCAGGCAATAGAGCTATATTCTCCCTTGACGCCTCAAAGGCATTTGATAGTGTCGAATGGCCCTATCTCTGGGAGGCACTAAGTAGATTTGGGGTAGGTCCATCTTTTTTAAAATGGGTGAAACTGCTATATAGTTCACCAACAGCAAGAATGAGGATCAATGGTGAGGTGTCTGACTCGTTCCGTCTCTTCAGGGGCACACGGCAGGGGTGCCCTCTGTCGCCCCTGCTGTTTGCCCTAGCTCTTGAACCCTTGGCTATACATATGAGATCTTCGCCTAACATTACAGGATTTATTAGAGGGAATAGACGAGATATCATCTCGTTATTTGCAGACGACACTCTAATATATTTGGGAGATACCCAGGAATCTCTGAAGAATGTGATGACATTGATCGCGGACTTTGGAGAACTATCAGGGTTCAGTATCAATTGGAACAAATCAGTGCTTATGCCTCTAGACCCCCTGACTGACCGACTACCTGACTGTGCTAGGGACATTTTAGTGGTAAACGAATTCAAATATTTAGGCATACAGATCACACCAGAACCTGCCCAATACCTTTCCCTTAACCTAGCTCCCCTACTCCTTAAATTTAGGCAAAAATGCACAGCCTGGAAGAAACTCCCGCTGTCAGTAGCGGGTAGAGCAAACCTGGTAAAAATGGTGTGGGCCCCTCAGCTCCTGTATGTTTTCCACAATGCTCCAGTTTGGATCCCACATAAATGGTTCGCCCAGATTGACGCGCAGTTTAGAGATCTGATCTGGGGGGGAAAGGTAGCACGCATAAAACTTGCAACACTACAGTTAGCCAAAGACCAGGGCGGCCTGGCTGTCCCTCATGCCCGCCACTACTTCATAGCCTCTCAAATTCAACACTTGGGACATTGGGGAGAGATGGACTCAGGAGACCCTGTACGAGCCCCACTGATTCCCTCAGAGTCAGTGCTCCCTGCGGTCTCCCACTTAGAGGCAGGATTTACACACTTAGACCAAACTCTACCCACGGTAGTGTTACTTAACACCCTGTGGAAATACATTCGATCTAGTCTGGGTATCAGGGGGGTGTGCATGTATACCCCAATCTGGAAAAACTCCTACTTCAGGGAAATTTTCAAACTAGAGGGATTCGGGTCCTGGGCCGATTTAGGAATCCGGTATATTGCACAATTGTTTGCGGGCCAGACCCTCAAATCCTTTATTAATTTACGGGAAGAGTTTGGATTGGACAGAACACAGTTCTATAGGTACCTCCAAGTGAGACATGCTATTCAAAGGGAGGTCAGACTTTCTCCCATGTCACTAATACAACACCCCCTACATAATGATGTGCTATTTAATAAGGACAAGAAAGGCATGATATCCCAAGTTTACTCCAGGTTGCTGAATACTACCCATGACGCGTCCACGCTGCCATGTAAAAGGGGGTGGGTCACTGACTTAGGCCCCATTGATGGGGATACCTGGGAGTTGTGCCTGACCTCAGCTCCGTTGGTCTCGGTGTCTGCACAACATAGATTATCACACTTATTTTTGCTACACAGAGTATATAGAACACCTACTCGCCTACACAAATGGGGCGTGCGGGACTCTCCCATATGCCCCAAGTGCAATACACAAGAAGGAGACTTGTTACACATGTTATGGAAGTGCCCCAAACTTTTCAGGTACTGGCGGTATGTTATCCACACTATATCTCAGGCCTATGACTTTACGTTGCCACATGACCCAGTGATCTGCTTACTGGGAGCCCTTGAAGAACCAACACTATCCCCTAACGGACACACTGCGGTATTACGGTTGCTTTATGCGGCAAGAAGGGCCATAGCCCGACATTGGATTACCCCCAGGGTACCATCGGAGGGACAATGGGTTAAAATGGTAAACAGTTCCCTGATAAGAGAAAAGATCACATACCAACATAGAAATGCCCTTAAAAAATTCTATTCAATGTGGCGTCCCTGGTTGGATGTGCCAGGGCTGGGACCTAGCGAACTGATTATGGAGAGATTACTACAGGGTTAATTTGCCGCCAAACGGAAATGGGTAGAGAATCTGATAGTGGGATGCAGGTGGACTTATGGGAAGTTGATGGTGTGACGGGGTACGGAGAGGCAGGGAAAGAGGGGGAGGGAGAGAAAAGGAAGGAAAAAGAGAAAAGCTCACATGTTTATATATGTTTATTGCAGAGTTATCTATCATTCTTATAGTTATTCTTATATATTTTTCTTGTCATGGTTATTATGTACTCCTAACAGAATGATTACAGGGGATGCTACTAAGAAACTAGTCCCAAGGATACAGGCCTAGCATAGTTAAGCATATGTATAGTTCAATCCCATAGAAGAGAGAGAGGGGTGGTTTTAAACCAGGGATCATCATACTATGCAACGAGTATAATTATATTCATTTTTCTCTGTACCCTCGTGAAAAATTTACTCACAATGTTTGTATTCATCCTACCTGTATTGTATGATTATGACGTATTAATAAAAACTAACTTTTGATTCAAAAAAAAAAAAAACGTCAATCACGTTGGGTCACAGTAGATTTACATAAAACACGCCCCCCTGATCCAGATTTGAAATAGGCGGGCTTACGTCGGCCGATTTACGCTACGCTGCCGCAACTTACAGAGCAAGTGCTTTGAGAATTTTAGACAGCACTTGCCCGTCTAAGTTGCGGAGGCATAACGTAAAGTGGATACGTTACGCCAGCACAAAATTACGCCGCTGACTGTGAATCTGGCCCTGTATTTACACTACACTGACACTCTACACTCACAATAGAATCACAATAGCACACTATAGCACACTAACTCGCGGGTAGCAATTAACACAGCCCTGTTCTATCTATCTCCACTTCAACATCACACTGCAATTGGCTCCTTTGGGAAGGAAACTTTTATAGTGTGGGGTGGGTCTATGAGCAATGAGCCATGATTGGACTAGTCAAAATGACTCTCTCCAATCATGGCTCTGACAGTGCTCTGTGCCCTGATTGGACAAAGCCTCCATTGCTTCAGCCAATTAGGTCTTAGAATGCACTGTGCAGCACACAGCACATTGTGGAGGGTTCAGCAGGCCAAATAAATGTTTAAATTCCCTGCCAATTTGGATGTTCGCCAAATGGGCAAACAGCCAAAGTTTGGGTCAAACCTTTTCTCGGCTATCACTAATAGACAACTTGTGCATGTTGTATGCATATTTTGTATTTCTTCATGTCGTAAATACTTTGTAAATTGTTTTCCTAAAATTGTAAGTACTTTGTATGAGCAACTAGAGCAAAAAAGCTCTAGTTGAAGCAAATACACTGCAAAGGTTTTAATGCTTCCTTGGTTTACCGCAAAGTAACCATAACAAACAAAGTAAAACAGCAAGCAGTGATATCCTACAATGTGGACGTTGCTAAATAAATATTTCATTAATTTTATAATATCTTCTTGGCTGTGTTTCTGTCCTTATTATGATAAATTGTCCTGTGTGTGTATATATAGTATTTTTATATAAAATTGTAAACGACGTACCTTTTTAATTTGCTTCTTGTAAAACCATGCCCATTTTAAATGAATGCCTAGCCCCCATAGCAAGACAAGGGTTTTCTGTATTTTTTTGAAATGTGATTAATTATGATCTAGGTGCTACCTGGTTAAAAATACACTACTCAGACATGAGAGCCAAATTAACCAATAGGGATAAGCCCAGGCTTAGTTGGATATGAGTACAAATATAAATAAACTATCCCGCTGGGGATCTGTCAAAGCAGAACATCAATCATGCTATGCATTAAGGTAAAAAACCTTCTGTGTGACAGCATCCCCCCCCACCCCATCTTATACTTACCTGAGCCCGATCTCAATCCAGCGCTATGCATGAGAGCAGCGGTTATCTCTCCGATCTCTCCCTCCTCATAGGGCAGGTTCATAGCAGCTGAAACCATCGGCTCCTGCTGCTGTCAATTGAATTCTGTGTCATGGGAGAGGGGGGAAGGGGCCATGGAAATAGATGCAGAAAGGGCGGCTCAGGTGAAAGCCCGCATTAGTGACCCCATTGAAAGCGACTTTCTATGGGGGGCTCACGCTGAAGACGGCGAGCCAGGAGCACCGGCAGGGGATCCCAGAAGAAAAGGATTGGGGCTTCTCTGTGCAAAAGCATTACAGAGCAGGTTTGTATAACATGTTTGTTATTGTATTACAAAAAAAGAAAAAGCTTTACAATTACTTTAGTGTTCACAATTAAAAATGTACTCCTCAAGGCAATGGTTTGGCCATCGTGGGTAGGAATTTAAAATTGATGATTGCTGTACTGTATGCTTTACTAAGTGTCCATCATTAAAAGTGAATAGTTTGGCTACCACGGGGAGGAGCAAAAATAGATGATTTCATCCAGGTAGCACCTAAATTATAATTACCAACTTTTTTTTGTCCATCCAGAAAGCCAGTGTAGGCAGAGAAAGCATATTGTTAACCTATTGTAAATTTGATTTCAAAATACTATATGTAAAGTTTTTTTTTTTTTTTCAATAGGACAGGAATACAGGCAAGAAGATGTTAAAAAATGTATTACGCATTTATTTAACAATATTCCTTTCTCCCGGGAGAGCTCAGGCAGGTTTTGACTCGTGTCCAAACACCCCTCAGCTCAGTCCTGTTAACCAAAGAACAGGAGTTATTAGAAACCTCATCAAAGTCAAATACAAATGGAAAATATTATTTATACCGTATTTTCCGGCGTATAAGACGACTTCCCCTGAAATTCTTCTTAAAAGTCGGGGGTCGTCTTATACGCCGGTAACCTAACATGCAGACCACGGCCGTCCATTTTTCAAAAGCCGCGCCTTCTTTTTCTGCTGTTCCGTGATAGGCGGAACACTCAGCTTCCCAGGAGACAATGTGTTCAGTGACGAGAGGGCTTAGGATAAGGTATGTAATGGGGCACAGATAGTCTGGCATGTAGTGGCACATTGAGGCATGTAATGGGGCACAGTGAGTCTGGCATGTAGTGGCACAGTGAGGCATGTAGTGGCACAGTGAGGCATGTAATAAGACACAGTGAGTCTGGCATGTAATGGCACAGTGAGGCATGCAGTGGCACAGTCTGGCATGTAATGGCACAGTGAGGCATGTAGTGGCACAGTCTGGCATGTAGTGGTGGCACAGTCTGACATGTAATGGTGGCACAGTCTGGCATGTAATAGTGACACAGTCTGGCATGTAATGGCACAGTGAGGCATGTAATGGCACAGTGAGGCGAGGCATGACTAGTAGGAAGGGGGTCATCTTATACGGCGAGTATATCCCAAAACCAACATTCGGGGGTCATCTTATACGCCCAGTCGTCTTATACGCCGGCAAATACGGTACTTCCTTCTGTTGTTTTAAACTATAATGGTATAGAAGCAAACAATTAAATACATCCTAACTAAATATAAGGAGACATAGACAAATATATACAAAATGTATAGTGCATAGTGACAAGACTATGTATAAAAATATCTACCGTATGATGTGGCATAGAGATCCCTCGATGTTGGCTTGTTCGCTTCCTTGCTCTAATTAATGTTCACTAGGCATGTGCACACTGAAATATTTTGTTTCGGAATTTTGGTTTAGTCAGAAAAATACATTTATTTACTTACTCCTGAAATTAATTTTTACTTATTTTGTTTCGTTAAAAAATGCATTTGCCCGAAAATCTGAATTAATTAAGGTTAAATCTTTCAATTGAAGGCTCATGGTGTCTGTCGGACATTCTAAGAAGATTTGACGAAGCAGCTAAACTGTACGATGCTGTGATCGTACATTTCCAGTCAAATGCTCTGCCCACAAGCTATAATAGAATTCTAATGTTATATGACTAGTAATAATTTTATTTATTAATTATTATTACTAGTCAAACATTAGATTTCTTCTATAGCCTATGGGCGGAGCATTTTACCGTAAATGTCTGCTCATGGCAGTTGTATGTTTTTAGCTACTTCGTCAAATCTTCATGTCTCTATAAACAGAGAGGCCTGGAGTAAAGAGCAAAAACAAAAGAAGGGCTGGCATGACAGAGGTTAAGGGGGCTTGCCTCAAGGCACTAGCAGTAGGTTGATCCAGGGGCAGTGTTAGGCTGTGAGGGGTGGAGCAGAAGGGGGGAATAAGTTTGAATTCCGGAGGGGGAGGGCTCAGTTGGGAGAAGCCGAGCGGAGGAACTTCACATCCAGACAGCTCCAGTAACAGGCAGAAATGACCGACATGGACGCTCTCATGTCCCAGCTGTAGGCTGCGGCCACCGTGCATGGCACGGACTGGGATCATGCTCAGGTCGTGGGCTTCTTTTAGGAGCCGGGCATGGGGGGCTCCCCGCCACGTGCTCGGAGGTACAGGCCTCTGGGGCGCCTTGGCCCTGAGGTCCTCAGGAGCCCAGCAAAGTCCACCTCCAGCTCCCACACCTAAGCACCCGGTCAGCTGTGGCACAGGTGCGCAGGTGCGACCCGGGAGGAATCCTCTTCCTCTGCGGGACCCGTGGGACATGGCTGCGGAACGTGTTATTGCTACCAGTCCCCCTGCTGATCTCCTGGTGATGTGTGCAGCACCTGCGAGTGGCTCCACGGCCTCCTGGGCAGCTTGGCAAGGGAGAGATGGCCCTGTGGGATCTGGCCTGTTACCAGGTGCGGCCGGTGTCCCCCCTAATCGTAGAAGAGGAGCGGCATGTATCCGGGAGCAGAGCGGCGGCTAGCAGGAAGCAGACTGCCAAGTCGGGTGTGCCTTGAGTCTGGCCTCCCCCCTGCGACGGTAGGCTTAGGGTCTGTGCCATTATTGCCCATCCCCCAGGTGGTTGCTGAAGTGACTTCATCCGCTGAACAGATTGCCGGCCTGGTTTCGGCAGCTGGGGTCGGTAGTGTAGCAGACGGTGGACAAGGTAAGGAGAAAAACAAAGAGTTGGACCACATGCTCTTGGCGGATTCCGCCAAGTGCAATGTATATGTCTGTTTTGATGGGCCGTGTACATCGCCTTATGAGGCCCTGTTGTTCCAGGCAGATTTTTCATTTGCGTTATTTCCGCCATGCATATTGGGGAATTGGTGAGTTCTTCTAGATGGGGGCTCGGTGGGCTGCAGTCAGCTGATGTGCAATTCAAGGATGGTTCGGTGTTTTTTTGGATACGGAGATCCAAGACTGATCAGGCTGGCCGGGTGTGTGAGGGTAGAGCTGTTTGGGGTTCCAGGTTCGCCAAGTTGCCCGGTGCGGGTGGTTTTTCATTTTTTTGGAGTTGCGCCCGGGGGGGGCATTGGTCCATTTTTGTTGCATTTGGATGGCTCGGCGTTGTCTCGGTACCAGTTTACGGCTGTGTTTCGCAGGTGCTGGGCGTTTTTTTTTTTTTTTGTCCGTCTGACTTTGCGTCGCATTCTTCCCACAGAGGGGCTGCTACAGAGGCTGCATGTTGAGGGGGACTTGCGGCACATCGGCAGGTGGGAATCTCAGCATTATCGTCTGTACGTTCGTCCTCAATTGTTATAAGCTGCCATTATTGGTTGCATGTGGGGGTGTGATGTTTGTTAATGTATTGTTATGACATGGTGGTTATGGCTTCTTGGTGTGTGTCTGTCATTTTTTTTCTTTACAGGCAGGACCCATGCTTGATCTGGATATTGGGCCACTCCTTTGTCCACTGGGGTGTGTGCGAGGAGAACTGATATTCGCCCTGACGAACGTCAATTAGGCATTCCCAGGGACAGGGCTGTTATTGGGTGGATCGGGTGGCAGGCCGTGGTTATGGAGCAAAGTGGTTCCGGAAGTTGAGCGTTATGCTCAGCCAGACATGTTGATTGTTTAGTCCGATATGGTGGCTTGTACACATTGGTGGGTGGCTAAGTCAGTTTCCGTGCTAAAACAGGGCTAGGGTTAAGGCCAATCACAAGGTGGCCCACTTCCTGATGTGGAATTGGGGTTTGTCGGTGAGGCATCGAGAGCTGGACTTGGAACCCTGGAGATACTTGGGGGGTACCGGCGTTCATTTGAATGATTTCCCCCTTCTGCTCCACCCTAACACCGCCCCTGGATCAACCTACTGCTAGGTAATAAACATAAACCAGACCAGACAGTTTAGGGCCGCAAGGTCCCAATGGGCATAAACACCCCCCCCCAGGACGGTACCTGCTAGTCACTTCACCAGTCAGGCAATTTCAAGTACACTTTGCACTTGTAGTTTTTACTTGTAGTGCAAAGTAGATTTGCCTTTAGTAAATAACCCCCTTTGTGTAATCAGCGCCAATGTTTCTTTTTTTCTATTCAAAAGAAGAAAGAGTTCCAATTTCTGCTCCATGCATAGTGTGCATATTGTGCATCCTTTTGACTTTCTTCATTTCTAGGTCCCTCTCTATTTCTATTTCAACCACATATTTTTTTTTAAAAACTTCAATGTGTTTATTTCCAGTGTTTTGAGGATTAAAGGGTACAGTATTTCCACTTTTGCTGTCAAACTGGGATAATTCCTACTTTGTATTTGTTACCCATTTACGTAGAAAAACTGAAATTAAATGCAGCTTACCTTTTCTATTTAGATGCTCTTTTCTGGAATTTCTAGTAGGTTATCCTTTTAACAGATCTGGGAAGCTGAGTTTACCATAATGAACTCTGTCTGGTGGCAGATATGTCATGAATTGTATTAGATTAAGTTTGGAGTTGGGCTTCTCCATTGTATGTTAATGAGAACTGGAGCCAGCCTGTAGTCCAGCCATTGGGACAGATCACGTTGACCTAGCTGATGCTTGCTGGCAGTCAGCACTGACAACGTCTCCCCAGAAGCAATGAAAAAGTAAGTATTACTTTATGTTTTTTTACTTTTTATAGGTATGCAGTGTGAATGGGAACACACATACAGTGGAGTTTTCTCAAATTTGACTACAAAAGTGAAAATACACTTTAACCACTTCAGCGCCGGAGGATTTGGCTGCCAAATGATTGGGCCACTTTTTGCAGTTCGGCACTGCGTCGCTTTAACAAACAATTGCGTGGTCGTGCGACGTGGCTCCCAAACAAAATTGACGTCCTTTTTTCCCACAAATAGAGCTTTCTTTTGGTGCTATTTGATCACCTCTGTGGTTTTTATTTTTTGCGCTATAAACAAAAATAGAGCGACAATTTTTTTAAAAATTCAATATTTTTTTACCTTTTCCTCTAATAAATATCCCCAAAAATATATATATAACATTTTTTTTCCCTCAGTTTAGGCTGATATATGTTCTTCTATATATTTTTGGTAATTTTTTTTTGCAATAAGCGTTTATTGATTGGTTTGCGCAAAAGTTATAAGAAGTACAAAAAAGGGGAAAGTTTTATGGCATTTTTATTAATATTTTCTTTTTTTTACTAGTAATGGTGGCGATCAGTGATTTTTATTGTGACTGCGACATTATGGCGGACATATCAAACACTTTTGAAGCTATTTTGGGACCATTCACATTTATACAGCGATCAGTCCTATAAAAATGCACTGATTACTGTATAAATGTGACTGGCAGTGAAGGGGTTAAGCACTAGGGCGCTAGGAAGGGGTTAAGTGTGTCCTAGGGCGTGATTATAACTGTTAGGGGGCGTGGCTATGAGTAACACGTCACTGATCGCTGCTCCCGATGAGAGGGAGCAGACGATCAGTGACATGTCACTAGGCAGAACTGGGAGAGGCCTTGTTTACACGGGCCTCTCCCCGTTCTGCAGCTCTGTGACCCAATCGCAGGACACCAGCAGACGTCGAGTCTGCCGGTCCCTGCAGGCACAGTCACGGAGCTTGCAGAAGGAGCACACGTGACTGCACGGCAGGAATTTCAAAGTGACGTAAATATACGTCACTTTGCCCAGCCATGCCATTCTGCCAATGTATACGTTTGTGAGCCAGATGTAACCGGTTAAACATTTTTTTTTTGATAGACCACTATTTTTCGATAATTTATTTACAGTTTATTCATTTATATTATCACCTTGACCTGACATATTTTTGGTAAGTTGATGTATACATTGATCTTTAACCCCCTTCATGGTGGAGAATAAGACAAATCTTGTGGCTCACAGGAGTGCACTCACTTTTGCTCTCATGTGACCCATAGTCAGCTAATTGCTGTCTATCAGATGATGTCACAGTGTCATTCCAGGATCTGACTATCCTGAGTAGTGGATATGATGGTCTTGGCTTTGGGAGGTCCAGTCAGGGTGATCCATGGAGGGCTCTGGGCACACAGTAGAGAGGGCAGGCAGGTTATTCATTGGAAGACTCTAAGCACACAATAGAGATGTCAAACAGGGCAATCTGTGGAGGGTTCAGGGCACACAGCAGAGAGGGCAAGCAGGTCAATCTGTGGAAAATTCTGGACACACAGCAGAAAGGGCAGGCAGAGCAATCCATGGATGGCTCTGGACATTCAGAAGATAGGGCAGGCAGGGCAGTTTTTGGAGGCCATTCCAGGATCCTGTTCCAGGATCCACCCAGATGCCTGATCGGCAGCTGGCTCAGCCTCTCGGCACGATCCTGAGAGCCGATACCAGCTGCTCCAAACCCTTCTCTAGTCCAGTGCTCCAGTGGGTGCTGGAGTCACTGCTTTTCACTCTGAGAACTGAGCGATCAGTGGTCATTTGATCTCTCAATTCTCAGTGTTAGAGCCAACATAGGGCAGTTGCAGCATCACGCCAATGCTGCAGCATGGAGATGAGCATGTATGTTTTTTTCAAATTCCAGATTGTTGCTTTAATGCCTGATACCAGTTTTACAGCTTTTTCACTTTTGAGCCCTGATACACATTGCTACGACTTCTCATGCAACTTGCTGTGACATGCTATGTCGCAGCAGCAACAAAAAAAATGTTCCCGCACTACTTTTCTGCATCTTCCTTGCAGAATAAATGCCATAGACTGCAATGTTAAAAGGGTTGTAAACCCTCAGGTTTTTTCACCTTAATGCCCCCCGTTTTACTTACCTGAGCCCAGAATTTCTGTCAGCTAGAACGCACTGTGCCTCTCTCCATGGGGTTCCGGCTCTTGATTGGATAGCCATTTGCTCCCGCTGCTGTCAATCAAATGCAATGACGCATGCGCCAGGGGCGGGGCTGAGTCCGGCATTCGTGTCTATAGACGCAGAATGATGGACTCGGGAGCGCACCCACAAGGTAACCCCCCGGAAGATCGCTTCTCCTAGGGGGTTATCTGATGCAGGGAAGAGCTGCAAAAGCCGCCAGGGGAAACCCCAGAACAGGAGGATCTGGGCCACTCTGTGCAAAATTAGCTGCACAGTGAAGGTAAGTATGGCATATTTGTTTTTTAAAAAAAAATGAACCATTACAACCACTTTAAAATCACAACAGTTGCAAGAAAGTAAATTCCTTGTCTTATCCTTGCGACTTTTATTGTGTCTTCAGAGGGTTTTGTGAGCTCAGTAAAATGTGTAACACTCTGTATTGATAAAAGTCGCATTGAAGTTGATAGCAAGTCGTAAACAAGTTGCAATGCAAAGTCGAAATAGAAGTCACCTGACTTTGGTGTTGCAGCAGTGTGAGCCAATCCTTGGTAAAACTGTAGATATCATTGCAAATTAATGGGGTTGATTTACTAAAACTGGAGCACAAAGAATCTGGTGCTGTGCATGGTAGGTAGCTAATCAGCTTCTAACTTTAGCTTGTTCAGTTAGGCTTTGGGTGGCACATTTACCACGTGGCTCTCCGAATTCCTAGGGGTGTATGGTACATATAGCAGTAGTAATGGAATGTCCGCAACAGGTGTCTTTTCTGTGCTCTTTATTACCCAGCCGGGTAAAAACAATAAACTGGTGGTGAAAGGATAGAGTTGAAGGAAGAAGGAGAACAGCAGATTCAAGCGTAGTATTTGGAAACAGTCCTGCTCCCATAGTAAAACACTTTCTGTGCCACTCCTGCCTGAGTGGGCTTAGTGTACCCAGACAGGCCTCTCTCACTGACCTGGCTGACGGAGTATCACTCGAACCTTTTTAAGGAAAAGTCTCTGCCACAGACCCTCCTGGAATGGACTTGAACTTGAGGAAAAGTCTCTGACACAGACCCTCCTGGAATGGACTTGAACTTGAGGAAAAGTCTCTGACACAGACCCTCCTGGAATGGACTCAGGGAGAAACCTCTGCCACAGGGCCTTTACTGACTGCAAATACGGAGACAATCCTCCTTGAAAGAATTACGCCTGGATCTCCTTCAGATAGTCGACCAGGTACCGACTGACAGGTGATCAATCCTTCAGTGTCCGGCTATCTTGATCCCCAGTGGTTTGTCGAAATCCTTTTGGATCGCCAGCCTCTCATTGGCTCTCCTCAGATGGACTCCCCACCCAACAGCTATACCGCTTGGGATCTTCAAGAATGGGAGCCCAGATGATCACTGGGCCCCACCGCTGCTCAAATGTTCCGGACCAACATGGTCCCGGAACAAGGAACACCGCGTGGCATGCACGCCCCGGCCAGGTAGGCCATAATGCCGGGGTGCCATGATGTGGTCACCCTAAAGGTGGGTGCCACACTGAAAGAAGACCCAGACTCAATGGCGTCTGTCCCATAAATACCCTCTCCCAGCATGCCCAGCGAGGAAACTCCATCCTAATTGGCTGCTAGGAAAGAGTATCCAAGTCTTGACTCCACTGCTGACACCTGTCGTCCTGGGGTGGAACAATACCCCAGCAACAACAGAATGAGCCCACAGCAAAGCCAAGCTGAGACAGAGACCCTGTTTCGAACATTGTAATTTGGATCAGAGTCAATTAACACTCTGATCCCCCTCTAAATTTCAACAGCACCGGTACTTGGAAGTAACCAGGTGCTACACAAGTATTATTTTTTTAAACTTTTTATAAGTATGCAGTGTGAATGGAACACACATTCCGTGGAGTTTTCTCAAATTTGACTACACAAGTGAAAATATACTTTCAAATTTGATTTATTTGTTAGACCACTATTTTTGTATCATTTATTCATAATTATTTCATTTATATTATCACCTTGACCTGAATTGACATACACCCCCTTGCAAAAAGTATCGCCACTCTTGGAAAATGTTTATTCGATTGTTTAATTGCGTAGAAAAAAAAGTCATCACAGACATGCCTCAAAACCATTTTCATTTACCCTTCTAACCTTCTGGCTTTAAGAAACACTTACAACAAAAAAAAGAAAGCAAACTGTAGTCAATTACAGCTGTTTTTTTCAGATCAAGTAGAGGGGGAAAACAAATCAGCTTTGCAGGTTGGAGCATTTTCCTTAATTTCCACCATATATTCTCAATTGGTTTGAGGTCCAGGCTAATTGCAGGCCATGCCATTGACATTATGGGCCAGATTCACGTACAGCAGCGTATCTTTGAGCGGGCGTAGCGCATCTCATATGCGCTACGCCGACGTAACATAGAGAGGCAAGACCAGTATTCACAAAGCACTTGCTCCCTAGTTACGGCCGCATAAATGGGCCGGCGTAAGCCCGCCTAATTCAAAGTAGGCAGGTAGTGGGCGACTGCCTGAAGAAAACATGCAAATTTCCACAATCATTGATGATATGGGATTGCGTGTCAAGTAAAATTGCTTTAGAACACGTCCCTCCTGGGGAAAGAGGCGGTGATTTTGACAAAATACTGCTTCAACGTGAGGCAAAATGGATTCATTCCTTATCTGCCCTACAACCTCCAGGTTTAAATGAAGCCTTCAGTTTCAAACCTTTTTTATTAATTAATTATTTATTATTTAATTTCAATATTAATGTCTTGAATTGTTGTTTTCCTTTCTCCTTCCTTTTTTTTCCCTTTTTTTTCTCCCTCTTTTTTCTTTTTTCTAAAATGAATGCTGTTGTTATGTACTTTTTGATTTAATAAACTTTGTTCCTTTCCAATATGAACATTATGCACCATATACAAATTAGAATACCACTATGTTATGGAGCTAATTTCTTTATGTGGCAGCAGATGGCGCAATCCCCTTTCCCCTCATGACTTACTGTTTATCATTATGATTTCTATATATACATTAAAAATTATTTATTTATTAATTATTCAATCAAACAATCTACATTTTTCCTTTATACAGGAAATTATCGTCAAACTCTTTTTTTTACCACACATTAATTGCCAGGTATGAGCCTTCTTTTCCTTCAGATGTGTTTGTTTTCACTCTGTCCAATTTTGAACCATAGGGACACAAAGGACCGCACGGATAGAATCTGAAACAATCAGGTTCCTTTCTATGCGAGTGGTCCTTGCCTTTTATACTCCCCATGTCATTCGTCGCAAAAGTCCTGGTCCATCTGTCCCCCCCAATTTTTCCCTCCTGCAGCTGTTAATTTACCATCATAGTTAGCAGCCCTTGCAATGCACTTTGCAGCCCTTTTGGGATCCTATCCTATATCCAACATAGCGGTGCGCGCCTCTTGATGTGCGGGTTCAGAATGGACAGACGATGCATCACCATGTGCGCATGCATCGTCTGTCGATCATTCCATTGGCAGACACCTGCGACAGTGGGAGGATCACGGGATGACGCGGTGAGTCACGTGTCTCCGCTACGGCGACGTCGTTGCTGACGAAAGCCGTGGTGTTCTATTTAAAGCATGGCAGCCCCAGCCGCTATGTCAGGCACCACTCAGGATTAAAGCGAGCAGCACGCCGCCACACTCCAGGATACTCTTAGCCTCTTCAAATCTTTCAAGGTATTTACTGAACCACTACTAAGGAGGTATATCTCTCAAAAATCGATCCCACTCCTGTGGACAATTTAAACTTGTTTTCCTATTGGACAAACTTCTTTTTCTTCTCTTTTCTTTTATAGAATTGGTATTTTTCCTATTTCATGATGCCTTCAGGGATCCCTCTGTTGGAAATTTTTCACTAAGGGAACACTGGGGCCGCTGTTTTGAATGAAGCCCTTTACAACCGATTAGGACTTCTCTTGTCTGTCAAATCACCTGATTATATTTGGCCAACTCTTAAAGGTACATCAGTTGTTAATCAAGCTTTCTAGTGAAGTTTACTTTTAAGCAGATCCTTAAACATTATATTCCATTCTCCTGCTATTCTCCTGCTTAAACATAATCAAACTTGGAATTGTTATTTCGTTAAATCCTTTAACTGTCAATCATTGTATACTGTATTTATTCAACATGTTTTGTTACATCTATATTTTTATAATATACGTGTTCTATTTTTCCATTGACCATCTTCCTTATACCTATTTCTTTTGATATATTGTAGTTAGTTCTAAGCTCTTGAAGAAGCTCAAATGCGAGCGAAACATGTCGAGTGAACTACAACGAGTCGTTTCACATTGTTGAAGCTTGACACATTCAAGGATTATGGATGGTTCTTTATTTATATTTGTCTGTATCAATAAATTAAATTTTTCTATTTTTTATAATTGGTGTCTTGTTACACTTTATTAGCACCGATTCATAGTCCCAGTTTTCCTAGGTACCCATTCCCTCTCTTATTTTCTCTCTATGCATATATGGGATGAGGTGCTTCAATTTGAGTATCTGTATATCCACAAAATACCACATTCCAAATACGGAAAGGTTTCTTCACAGTAAGAGCTGTGAAAATGTCAAATAGATTCCCTCCAGAGGTGGTCCTCGCAAGCTCAGTAGATTGCTTTTAAAAAAAGGCCTGGATACTTTCCTAAATGGAAATAATATAACTGGGTACTAACATTTATAGGTAAAGTTGATCCGGGCAAAATCTGATTGCCTCTCGGGGGATCAGGACGGATTTTTTTCCCCTGCTGTAGCAAATTGGATAATGCTCTGCTGGGGTTTGTCATATTCCTCTGAATCAACTGTGGGTATAGGATTATGTATATGGAATTGTATTTTTTTTTTTGGTCGAACAGGACTTGTAACTATGGGCCAGATTCACAGCGGAGATACGACGGAGTATATCAGATACTCCGTCGTATCTCTCAGAGTATCTATGCGACTGATTCATAGAATCAGTTACGCATAGATATCCCTAAGATCCGACAGGTGTAATTTTTTTACACTGTCGAATCTTAGGATGCAGTACCGCGACCGCCGCTGGGGGGAGTTCGCGTCATAAACCAGCGTCGGGTATGCAAATTAGCAGTTACGGCGATCCACAACGGTTTTTCGCGTTCGCTACGTCGCCGCTAGTCTAGTTTCCCGTCGCAAAGTTAGTCGTCGTTTTGGGTGCCTTAACTTTAGACAGCAAACGTATTGCTGTCTAAAGTATGGCCGTCGTTCCCGTGTCGAAATTTAAAATTTCACGTCGTTTGCGTAAGACGTCCGGGAATACGGAAGTACGCTACGCACGTCGCCGATCGAAAAAATGACGTCAGTTCGCGCAAAGCACGGCGGGAATTTCGAAACGGAGCATGCGCAGTAGGTCCGGCGCGGGAGCGCACCTAATTTAAATGGTAGCCGCCCCATTCAATTTGGACCGCCTTGAGCCGGACGTGTTTACGATACACCACCGCAAGTTTCTAGGTAAGTGCTTTGTGGATCGGGCACTAAAACTGAAAACTTGCGGCGGTGTAACGTAAATGGCTTACGTTACACGGGCGCAATTGTACATGAATCTGGCCCTATGTTACTGGAGCTCAAATGGTAGTGCAGCTCGTACAGTGTGGTGGGGCAGCCTTTCCCACCTACCTATCATCTAGTTTCAGAGGTGCCCCAACTCAGGCAAAAATAAACTGCATCGAAACATGCTGAAACCTTATGGACTAGATGATGAATCCCCCGGGAGGCCTACTGATGGCCACGAGGAGTTTGATGCCACAGATCTTCCTCTGTTGTATGAAACTCCAATTGACTGGTTCCTGGCAACCCCTCAAACTTGAGTCTTTTTCCTCCTCTTTGCTTGCAACTGACTGTGAGAATTATTGCGATGACATTACGCTGCACCCCCACCTACATGCTGAGCTGGGAACACTGCACAATTCAATTCAAAGTCAAAACTTATTTAAAATTTATACTCAACAAGGTGCCCCTGAAACCAGCAGAGAGGGACTCCCACCATAAGGCCCCTTTCACATGTACGGATCCCGTGAGGATCCATACATGTGTATCCGCTTGCTCAGCGGGGATCGCTCCATTGATCCCCGCAGAGCTGGCAGATGACAGGGCAGTCCCTGCACACTGTGCAGGGACTGCCCTGTCAGATCTCCGCTCTCCCCTATTGGGGGGATCTGATGAACATGGACCGTCTGCAGAATCGGAGGATTGCGGACACCAATGAGATCGGGTGTCAGCGAATGTTCATCCGCTGACACCCGCTATCTCATAGGGATTAATGTATGTCGCTTTTTCATCCGTAAACTTATGGATGAAAAAGCGGACATACGGTCCGCATGTGTGAAAGGGGCCTAAAGCTCATTTAGAGGTTGAACAGGCAGGACTTCCACCCAGTAGAGTCTGAACCTGGCCAGGATGAATTGGGTATAGAATTTTTCCAAAAGCAATCCGATCCTTCAGGTGATTACAAAAAAGACAATGCCACTGGCTGGATCCTTCGAAGCATTATACTATGATGGTCCTATCAGGTTGAGGTGCAGAGCCACAACCAATGTATGCTGCCATGATGCACCAGGAAACAAAAATACAGTGGAACCTCGGATTACAAGCATAATCCGTTCCAGGAGGATGCTCGTAATCCAAAGTACTCGCATATCAAAACGAGTTTCCCCATTGAAGTCAAGGGAAACTAAAATAATTTGTTCCGTATTGACTTCAATGGTATGCAATACCGCATGCAGCCAGAGGTGGGGGGGTGCTGGAGAGCCTTGAGAACACACGAAAAGACCCGAGGACAGCTCGGCTGACCTTGGCAAACCTCAGAAAGCCTCCGGTAAGGCTCCGAACGGCACAGTTCGGCTCCACTCGTCTACCCCCCCCCACCTCAGGCCAAATGCGGTACTGCACACTGCTTTGGCATGAATCCCACTCGTTTTGCGGGACAACACTCGAGAACCGAGTTAGGATTTTGAAAAATACAGTGCTCGTATTGCGAAACGCTTGTTAACCGCGTTCCTCACAATCTGAGGTTCCACTACAAGCAGTATCTTTATGCTGCATTAAGAAATGTGTCCATGTGCATGTAGCCTAGGAAGATAATATTCAGTTATATCCTTTGTGCACAGTTTTTATGGTTAGTGGATACTCATACACACAGATTTTTGCTTTATTTTTTTGCTCAATCCTTGAACTAAATGAAAACATAGGAACCATAGACTCATTGATGCATGCAACTGCGTAGATAAATAAATCTTCCACTACAGCTATTGTATTCTGACAGGTGGTGCCACCGGCTGCCAAACTATCAGAACAGAGCTTACATCCGACGGAATGCAGATAGTGTTTGGACAATAATTTTCTGCATGACTCTTTTGATTTTCCAGTCGAAGGATGTTGTTGCCACAAGGTCACCCACAGAGCAAATTCTATCCCCTGTTTGACACAGAAAAGGACACTGGCTTCCTTGCCGCGTGAGGCAGATTTTGCATGTATAGTGTTCCATCTTCTGTTCCTCTAACTTTTTGGGGGATGTTGGCAACAACTCAGTGGTTTTCTCTGGCAAGTTTATAATTTCATGTATATGTAATTACATTCTGCACTTATAATGCACATTTGCATTTGCACACCTTGGCCCAGATTCAGAGAGCAATTGCGCCTGCGTAACCATAGTTACGCAGCACAATTGCTTACTTGCCCCGGCGTAACAAGTTCTCCTGATTCAGAGAGCTCGTTACGCCGACTGCAGCCTAAGATATGCGTTGCATAAGGCTCTTATGCCCTCATATCTTTGGCTGCATTCTTACGTTGGCCGCTAGGTGGCGTTCCCGTTGTGGTCAGTGTATAGTATGCAAATTGCACACTAACGCCGATTCACAACGTTACGCGAGCCCTGCGTACGCAGTTTACGTCGTTTGCGTACGTCGGGTTTCGCGTAAGGCTGCACATGCTAAAAGCAGGGGCAGCCAATGCTAAGGATACCCGTCGTTCCCGCGTCGCGAGGTTTGAAATTTACGTAGTTTGCGTAAGTGAATCGTGAATGGCGCTGGACGCCATTCACGTTCACTTTGAAGCAAATGACGTCCTTGCGACGTCATTTACCCAATGCACGTCGGGAAAGTTTCCCGACGGAGCATGCGCTCTACGCTCGGCGCGGGAACGCGCCTAATTTAAATGATTCCCGCCCCCTACGGGATCATTTACATTAGGCGCCCTTACGCAGGGCATTTTTGAAGAGCGCCCACGCAAATTACGTGGCTACTGCTTCATGAATGAAGTGTAGCGCAAATAATTTGCGTAGGCGCAGGGTAAAAAGGGTACACTGCGCCTCCGTAAGGAGCGCGCAGCTGTACCTGAATCTACCCCCTTGTTTGTTATGAGGCAGTTGTGCATTCATATGCAAGCATGTTTTTGTGCATTACACAAAGAGAATGACATACTTATTCCTGAAGTGTTAAAGTGGTTGTAAAAGTTTTTTACCTTTATGAATTCTATGCATGAAGGTAAAAAAACCTTTAGTGTGCTGCTCCCCCTCACAGCCCCCTAATACTTATCCAAGCCCTACTCTGATACAGTGCTGTGCATGAGAGCCATGGCTCTCCTAGGTCTCCCTCTCCTCATTGGCTGAGACATAGCTGCGGAAGCCATTGGCTGATGTCAATCACAGCTGATGAGGAGGTATGGGGGGTAGGGCCGATCTGCACACTGTGTGTATTTTAGACACACAGAGGCAGCTCGGGAGCAAGTGTGCACTGGTGCCCCCAGAGCAAGCAGCTTGCTTTGGGGGCACTTAGCAGGGGGAAAAAAGAGCTAGGAGCACCAGCAGGGGACCCAAGAAGAGGACGATCAGGGCTGTTCTGTGCAAAACCATTGCACAGAGCAGGTAATTATAACATGGTTTTTTTATTATAAAACAGAAAACTCAAAGCCATATGCCCCGTACACACGGTTCGGAATTTTTGCCAGCAAAAGTCCGATGTGAACGTATCGTCAGGAATTCCGACCGTGTGTAGGCTCCATCGGACTTTTGCTGTCGGAATTTCTGTTGGAATTTCAATATGTTCAATATATTCAATCACTTAAAGAGGAAGTAAAGCCTAAAAAAATAAAAAATAAAATAAAAAACCCTGCAAGACAAAGACATAATGAGCTAGTATGCATAGCATACAAGCTCATTATGTATTACCTTAGATCGAAGCCCCCGCAGCGGTCCACATCTCCCTCTCTGGCCGCCGACATTTCTCCCGGTGCTTACTTCCGGGTATCGCGGCTCCGGTGCTGTGATTGTTGTCACCCCCGCATATGCATGCGGGAGCCGCCAGTTACCACACACGGACCAAAGCAACAGCACATAGGTCCCATTGCTTCAGTTTTCCCCAGTGCACATGTGCCAATGACATCGGCACATGCAGGGGACAGGGAATATCTCCTAAACCGTGCAGGTTTAGGAGATATCCTGGATAGCTACAGGTAAGTATTAATATAGGTTTACTTGTAGCATAAAGTTGTTGTAAAGGGTTTACAATCATTTTAATAAGAAGTGGACAATTTGGGGAACTCTTGATACCAAGCCAAGGTCAGGTAGTTACCCACATGCAAAGAATAATAATGACGATACAATTATTACAAAATAAAAAATAAATAACATGTTTATACTTTCCGCTGTGCACCTGGCTCCATCGTCCCCTCCACCTGGCTGTAACTCCTCCTCTCCTCTGTGCACCTGGTCCTCCCCTCCACCTGACTGCAACTCCTCTTCTCCCCTGGAGAGAAATGGGGAGGGTAACAAACCCTAGGACTGTAAAGGTGTCACAATAAATATCAGGTAGATCAGAAAAGATATGGTAAAAAAATGTTTATTATTTGACATACATAATTGATAAAAGAGGAGATTCAAACAACCATGATTAAATCCCTAAGGACATAGACGGCTTCAGTAAAGAGCCACAGCAAAACCTGTATGACAGATGCCCAACATGTTTCACTCTGAATAGAGCTTCATCAGGAGCTTATACAGGATATACTAGAAAAATAGAAAAATAATCTGTGAGGAGACGAGCATTCAAACAATACTTGATTGCATATTAGTTAGAAAATAGCATCATTTTCAAAGACAATATAATGAAAAAATCGTTTGGGAAAATGAAGTAGGGGGGAGGGGGGGGGGACAAGGTTTGTAATAACAGTATTGGATACATTTACAAAAACAGATGTGAATACATCAAGTAATTGGCAATGTGCACCTGACTCTATCCTTCCCTCCACCTGACTGCAACTCCCTCTTTCCTCTGTGCACCTGGCTCCATCCTTCCCTCCACCTGGCTGCAACACCTCCTCTCAACACCTGGCTCCATCCTCTACATGTTTGAATGCATAGTAAATTAGATTTTTGCATACTACAGATATGACGTCTATTTTTTGAATTTTATATATATATATATATATATATATATATATATATATATATATATATATATATATGTATATGTATATATATATATATATATATATATATATATATATATATATATATATATATATATATATATATATATATATATATATATATATATACCATATTTGCCACTGTTTTACGTTAGCTTTTTCATATTCGTTTTGTAAGTCCGTTTTTATGTTTATTCTTAAAGTTCTACTGCTCCTCAATTCAGGTAGAGCTTGGTCCAGTGGTACCGATTTAGGGGGGTACGTTAGAGCAAGAGTGCAGCTGGTCTGAGGGCCTTTCTTTGCTAGATTGCCCTTGTTTCATGTTAAAGCGGAGGTCCGCCCAAAATTTTTTTTAATTAAAAGTCAGCAGCTACAAAAAGTGTAGCTGCTGACTTTTAATAATATTACACTCACTTGTCCCGCGGTCCAACAATGCGGGTACAACAAAGTATCGCTCCTCTCCGTGGCGCCCTTCATTCTTACGGTGTGGCTTCACAGCTGGTTACACACTGGCGCATGCCCGAGCCGCACTGCACGCTGTGGCATGTCCCAGAAGATTGCAGGGAGGGAGGGGGGAGAGGCAATCTTCCTTCTGGTCCGGGGAGTTAGTGGGAGCTGGATGCCTCTAAAATGAGGGTATCGGCCTCCCCCCAAAAAAATTACATGGCAGATGTGGCATGTCAGGGGGTTACCTTCACTTAAAGTGGAAGTTCAATTTTTGGGTGGAACTCCACTTTAACCACAACAGGATTAAAGGGTTCGCCTTTGATTCCGTCTTTGTGGTCTTTTCGTAATTTCCGTTTAGTGCCATGAAGAAGAAAAAAGGGGGGTTTCCAAAGAGGTAGTTGTCTTCATGGTGCCTTCTGTATTTTCTATCTCTATTGGGGCACAATGATATATATATATATATATATATATATATATATATATATATATATATATATATATATATTGTGTGTATATATAGTGTGTATATATATATATATATATACTGTATATAGGAATTTTCTTTTACTGAAACTGTCGTTTTTCATATATCTGACTATTCGAGTCTTGTCTTCAGTGTCACGTGTCTGCATTACCTGTTATCAGGTGTGTTTTCTTTATTTTTATTTTTTTCAATGTTGTTCCACACATACAGTATATAATACATATTTCAACGTTTTGTAATACTGACACATATAGTTGGCAGTCATATGTTTCACATCATTTCGTTACACTCAGTTACACTACTGGTATTTAACCCGTTATTCAGGTCATCAGGCAGATCAGTAGTTTCATTCATTAATTAGTCTGATTGCCCCAGGCTCTCACGGTCTGCCACACCCTATGAGACTAGACTCGTTTTCTCATCTACAGATATATTAATGCTTCACGTTCTTATAAGATAAGTTCACCTTAGCTTTTTTCTAAATTCCAGCTCCCCTATGCACTAATATAGCATTCATGTTTTTTCTTTGCAAAAATATCAAAGCTTTCCATAAAATCTACAGACATGTACCTTACTGTCCTCCATCCATGATTCCAAACATATCTATTACTTCTGTCTTATGTCCTTACAGACTGTAGGTCATGACACAGGAAGGAGTTGACCAGCTGACCTCATTAGCACACACCCTGCATCATCCACCCTCCCATTCCCAGCTGCACGTTTTTTAAATGAGATGCAATCAATCAGTGATCACCCTTCTTGCTAAATGCACAATATACAATTAGATTGCATAATGTATAGACATCTTTATACAAGTACATAGGAGGAAGTGGACAGAAACAGCTGTTAAGTCCCTTTTACATCTCTGCATAGTGGAAACTCTTTTAACATTTTAACTCATCACACAGCTTCAGAATTTTTTTTAACCTCATGCGTTAGATAATCTCTTTCAATTTAGAGATCATCGGAAGTGGGTAAGGGGCCAATTACATTTTCATTTAGATTGTTATACTTTATCACTGGGAACGGTGGTGGATAGCACATCCAGTTGGTGGAATACTAATGGAATCATTTTTGATACACATGGACACTTGTTTATTGAACTCTTTATTTATCACTAGTTTACGAAACACAACCTTTTACATTTTCACATTTGTTACATTATCTCCTTGTATCCAAGCAGTGATAAAAGTGCAGCAGTCTACACTTAATAACTAGCATGAGATTTTCACACACATTTCATCAAGAGTACCTCTAAGGTTATGGTGTGACGGGACCACCAACACACAAAGCCCAATTTTTCTACACTTGTTACTTCTAGCCAAACTCTGCAAAACAGACACCAGAATTTATTCAAAAAAAATCTCTAATCTTTTTCAGAGTGCACTAAATTTTGGCCTCACCATACAGACTGGCTCCCCAAGGCATTGTTTATAAAATAGAGAAAATTAAATGTTTTTGCTCTTTATAAATCAAATTTTTGCTGCAGCAGGTTCTTCCACTTTACAGGTAGACTAAGGGAACTCCCCAGGCACTATATTTAAAGGAGGGTTTCATTGGTATTATTTCACTTTAATGCAGAGCTCAAGTATTTTTTCCGTTTATTAAAAGTCAGCAGCTACAAAAAGTGTAGCTGCTGACATTTAATAAACAGACACTCACCTGTCCCACTGTCCAGCGATGCGACTGCCCAAAGTCTTGCTCCTCTCTGCGGCGCCGTCATTGCAACTATGGGCACCCAGCTGTGACAGCTTGCGGCTTTAAAGCCGGGCACGCACTGCACAATATGCGAGTCGCACTGTGCTCGCCAAGTAATCTTCTGGGTCCTGTGACATGTCCCAGAAGATTGCAGAGAGGGAGGGGCCGCCTAGGAGGAGAGGATTCACCTAGGTGGCCAAGCGACAGAAGAAGGAAGTGGGACCAGAAGTGCCTGTCAAAACCAGGTACCCACTCCCCCCCCCCCAAAGAAGTGCTTAAAGTGGAAGTTCCACTTTTGAGTGGAACTCCACTTTAAGCATCAGTAAATCAGTGCTCATTTAAAAATGATATTTTTTACAAAAAAAATGTCATTGATACATGTCCCCAGGGCAGTACCTGGACCCCAATACTGTTTGTATGCCCAATAATCTAAGCCCTCAAATGGGCACATTTAATTTTTCCAGTTCGTGTCCCATAGACTTCCATGGGGTTCATTATTTGGCTCAGAATTTTCACCATATTCAAGAGTTCTGGTGCAAACTGGACAGTGGTTCGACCCATCTCTAGCGTACCATTTATAAATGGCTGTCCAAAAATACACATCCACCTCCCCACCATTTTTTTTAAATACAGGTGATATGGGGGTGTCAAGGTATAATAATGTTGCATTTTAAATCCAAGTGTACAAAATTATAATGGGGTGAGAGGAGATGAGAAGAAAGATTGTTATTTTTTTACTTAGGGAGTGTCAGAAATATTGTTGCAATAAATAATAATTAAAAAATGTTGTTTTTGTTTTTCTTATCTATATGTACTGTTTGTTTATACTATGACCTTTTGTGAAATCTACATAGCCTTTTGTGCTATGGCGCAGCAATATACGCTTATTCATGAAGTCTTTATCTATTTTTAGATTATTCTATATATCCATGCTTCCCTGAAGAAGCCCCCTAGGGCGAAACATGTAGGACTACTAGCATGGGATACAATACATAAGCTCCTGCACGGTGTTGTTACTCTCCTTTCTGTGATCATTTTTTATGTGCTCTTTGTATAATCAGATTGTATTTATTATTAAACATTTATATTTTTTATAGTACTATGATTTCTGAATGATTTCTGTGGTTCTGAATTGAATAAAATAAATTTTCAGTTTAATACATATATTATAACTACCCAATATGCATCCATAAAGTCCCATGCCCAATTCCATTATTGGGACTCTCTATACATTTTTCTACTAGGGATGGAAATGCATTTGGCTATTATTTTTTATTGAAGTGCCTGCTCTATACACCCTTTTCTATTTCTATAGAACAGATGAAGTGATTACAGAAACAGAAATGAAAACGTTAACAAAAAAAAGGGGGAAATATTTGTTTAATATTGATATATAAAAGAAAAGTAAATTTGGGTAGTAAAAAATAATGGTAGTGAGTGAATGACAGTGTAATAAAAAGTTAAAACTAAGCAGTATATGGTACATAAAAATCAATGCAGTATAATATAGATACAGTATTCAGAAAGGCACACATGTGTTAAAAGCAATCCTTCAATAGATAAATCAATGACCCATATAGGTCTCTAAAGAAGACCGTTGAGCTCAATCAGTGTCACATCCAAACCATCAAGCCAGGTATTAAAGTGGTTGTAAAGCCTAAACATGTTTTACCTTATTGCATGCCTTGGAACCCCCCATGTTTACTTACCTGAGCCCTCATTCGATCCAACGATGTGCACATCTGCAGCTCTTCTCTCCCCTCACTTTCGGGTCTCACTGGCTTTGTTAGGGCACTGGGAGAAATGGGCATCAATCAAAGCCAGTGATGAGGGAGTGGGGGTCAGGGCAGATTCCCATTGTCTGTGTGTCGATGGACACAGCAGCGGGGCTCAGGTGCCCCCAAGGGAAGTGCCTTCCCATGGGGGCACTGGACGGAGGGGAGGGGCTGGGAGTGTCGGGGGGGGGGGGGGGGGAAGCCCGAGAAGAGGATGTTCGATGGCCAATCACAGTGATCACAAATATAAACAGTACTACTGCTGCAGGAGGTGGCTTTGTTCAAGGTGGGGGGACATGATTGGGTGGTTGAAGTACTGCTGACTGTTAATGTTGTGGGATTCTTTTAGATGAGATTTAAAATATCACTGACCTCCAACGTCGTGAAATTGTTTTCGGGTCGTAAAGTGCTTCTGATCACCTGTGGTGGACTGTGTGTTTGTTTCTTTTTTGAATGCCACTGACCAGAAATAATTGTAGGGAGAATAAAACAGCACTACAAGTCACAGCAAAATAAAATAAACCTGACCGCTGACGCGTTCCGCACTGAAACTAGTGCTTAGTCATAGTGACTAAGCACTAGTTTCAGTGCGAAACACGTCAGAGGTCAGGTTTTATTTTATTTTGCTGTGACTTGTAGTGCTGTCCTTCTTTTGATAAAAGGCTACAATTTGTTCAGAGTGCGGCTGTCCAGAGACAATCGTTGTTCCTGCTTTGCTAAGTGCATTGCCTGCACCTGAGTTGTCTGCAACGGAGGATATTCATCTGGGTTCCCACCTGGAGCGGCTATTGCCTTTTCCCTGGTCACCAATGTTGGCGGGATTGTTTTGGGGGAGGGTTAAATGTTTTGGATTTATCCATGGCATCTAGCCATTGCGCAATGCAATTTCAGTGCAATATCATTTCATACTCCAGGAAACCTACCCTACTTCCAATAATAATGGAAGATTTGCACTTGGCTTGAATGGATGAATTTTAAAGGCTAAGCACCTCAATGCTAGCATGTGTCTTTGTTTTTGCAAAAAAAACATCACCTTGGGTTGTCCCCTAAAAAGGGTTAATTTTGGGGTGTTTTAAATGTTCTGGCAAATTTATTTTATACTTTATATAACAGAAACTTAAGGAAACATGGATTATTTTTTTTAAATTCAGTTATTTTTCATATATATCTATATAGATATAGATACTGTCTATAGATATATATTATATACAGTCTAAGGGCCTGATCCACAAAAACCCGGCGTAACTTAATTTTTCCCGTTTAAGTTACACCGCCGCAAAATCTCTACCTAAGTGCCCGATCCACAAAGCACTTACCTAGAAATTTTGAGCGGTGTAACTTAAATGCGTCCGGCGCAAGGCGTTCCTAATCTAATGGGGCGAGTCCCATTTAAATTAGGCGCGCTCCCGCTCCAGACGTACTGCGCATGCTCCCGACGCGATTTTCCCGACGTGCATTGCGCGAAATTACGTTACGCCGAGTTTTGTGAATCGCGCCGGGTAAAAAAAGTTGCGTCGGGAAAAAAAAGAGATGCGGCGGGAAAAATTTTTTTAAAAAAAAAATTCGACAGCGTCGCGGGAAAGAAGGGTCTACTTTTACATGGTGTACTAACTTTACACTTTGTAAAAGCAGCCCTAATTTTGCGACGGCAAACTAATACTTACGGTGAAAAAACGAAGCGTAAAAGCTTCGTGGATCTCCGTAAGTGCTAATTTGCATACCCGACGCTGGATTTCGACGAGAAATGCCCCCAGCGGCGGCTGCGGTACTGCATCCTAAGATCCGACAGTGTAAGTCCCTTACACATGTCGGATCTTCTACCTATCTATGAGAAACTGATTCTGTGGATCAGTTCCATAGATAGAAACAGGGATACGACGGCGTATCAGTAGATACGCCGGCGTATCCCTTTTGTGGATCAGACCCTAAGTACCTAAATCCAATTGAGAATCTGTGGCAAGGCTTGAAAATTGCTGTTCACAGACGCTCTCCATCCAATCTGACAGGGCTTGAGCTATTTTGCATAGAAGAATGGGCAAAAACGTCACTCTCTAGATGTGCAAAGCTGGTAGAGACATCTCGAAAAAGACTGGTAGCTGAAATTGCAGCAAAACGTGGTCCTACAAAGTATTGAATCAGAGGGGCTGAATATAGATGCATGCCTCACTTCTCAGATATTTATTTGTAAAAAAAAAAAAAAATTAAAACCATTTATAATTTTCCTTTCACGTCACAATTATGTGCCACTTTGTGTTGGTCTATCACATAAAATCCCAATTAAATATATTTACATTTTTGGTTGTAACATGACAAAATGTGGAAAATGTCACGGGGTATAAATACTTCTTCAAGGCACTGTTATATATATATATATATATATATATATATATATATATATATATATATATATATATATATATATATATATATATATATATATATATATACATATACAAGTAAGTTAGTTTAACAGTCGCACACCAATGCCAGCTTTATTCTAACCCACTTCAGATAATTGCCAGCTTATCTATATATATATATAAAACTCAACGTGTGTGTGTGTATGTATGTATGTTCCAGCATCACGTCCAAACGGCTAAAGATATTAACATGAAACTTGGCACACATGTTACTTATATGTCAGCAACAAACATAGGATAGGTGGTTTAACCCTTACCCACCCTCATTTGCCATGGTCGGGGTTTTCCTTTAAAGTCCCATTTAACTCTATGGGAAATACATGTTACTTCATAACTTCCAAACGGCTGTAGATATTTCGATAACACTTGGTCACATGTTACTTATATGTCCACTTAAACTATAGGATAGTTAATTTATCCCTTAACTACCCCCATTTGTGAGGGTTGCGGTTTTTGTTTAAAGTCCCATGCAAATCAATGGGAAATGTATGTTCCCACATAACTTCTGTACGCCTGGAGATATTTCAATAATACCTGGTACACATATTACTTATATGCCAAATAAAAATATATGACAGTTAAATTAACCCTTACCTACACCCTTATATAAAAGATGGGTATGTTTATATTACTATGATTTTCCTCCCCAAAAGGTTAAGATAGGAAGACCGGGCAACGCCGGGTATTCAGCTATGTGCAATAAAAGACCTCCATAGGTTTGCCTGTACTGCTGGTAGTCTATATTAGCACATACAAAGACCAATGCTGTATCCTGGCCTAGGACAACAAGGCCCAGGCCTAGGGCAGCACCTTGCCCTAGGGCAGCATCTTGCAGGGGGGAAGCACAAAAAGAGTTCCCTGCCAGCTTGCGCTACACTGTTAGGCAAATCAGTCTAGCTCCCCCATAAAGTGGCTGCACTGCTTCCAATATGCGGGCGGCCGGCATTCTATTCTAATTTTGACTTTCCTATCATCCTGGACCACAAACCTTCCTCACTGTGCTATATGTTTCTGCTGCACCATTGGCATGGTTAAATCTTCTTGGTCCTCTCCATAAAATTATAAGAAATTTGTGCTTAAAGTAGAACTATAGACAACACTTTTTTTTTCATTTTGGTTAGAGTAAGGAAGGGTAATAGCTCCTGTCAGGCCCTCAGAACTAGTGTCCCCACTCGAAAATTTTAGGGCGGCTCTTAAACAACAAGGGGTGTGGCCTTGACAGGAAAAGGTAAGTCATATTTAAATTAGGGGGTGCATGAGTTTAGCTGGGCATAGGGCAGCACAAAACCTAAATACACTACTGACATAGACAGCAACACCTGCAAGTTTGTATAATTGGCCTTAAAGGTTATTTTGCTCTTATGGGTGGGTAGATTTCAGCTAATTCACCCCAGGCCAAATAGAACAAGTTCTATTTAACACAAATTTAACACAAATATTGTTACATCTTGTCTTGTCCCACAATGAGATGAAAATGTGATTTACGTTCAAATAAGACAAATGTGAATCTGCAAAAAAAATAATGATTAAGGATGTCCTTTTTGCAACATCGGAGACAGGTCGGCGGCAATTCCAATCCATTCTGGAAGGAACGAAAAGTTTGGCAAAGTGTAGTTTGTAAGATAGATGGTTTCACCACCAACCAAGTATGAAGCCCAATATCCAAATGTCCCTATGGTCATTATGGTGTGGTTACAATGTGCCAAGAGGGCAAAATCACGGGCAGGAAAACCTTCCTTACCATCTCCAGCAAAATGTACATCTCCTAGAGAGGTATTAATGTTCTGTTTACACCAATCCATCCCATTACTGGTCACCACAAAGAGGGGGTTATCATATTTATTTCTGAAATAGTCCATAGCTTTTTGAATATAGTTTTTGTCAGCTACCACACCTTTCCATTTCTGAGCCATATCCATTAAAGAGTCCCCCCCTGCGAACATGAACTCCGATAAAGGTCACATTTGTTCTATTACCTTTCAGGTTTGCAAGGTATGAATTTGCCTCTTCCTTAATATAGTCTTGAAAAGTGAATTCTTGTAGAATCTCCTCCCTTATGTGATGATAGAATGTCCATGAGCATGGAGTACTATAGAATTTAACGTATTGTCCAGATATCTTGGAATATTCTGGTAACATCCAATCTTTCAGATGATATATCTTCCAATTAATTCGGTTAGCAATTTCCTGATGAAGAACAGGCAATTTTATCTTAAATATCCTTCCTAGCTCACTATGCATTTGTGGTAAGACGTATGCTTTGTGTCCATTAAGCTTTGCCAAAGCATAAAGTGCTGCATACTCCCCCATTTTGTTTCCAAGGCGTCCTACAGGTTCTGCAGTCCACATGGCAGCATTTGATTGCGCTTTAAGGGGAAGTGATCTGTTTACGGCATATAGGTTAACGCAAGAGTTGCTCCCATGGTTTGTATAATGGAATATTGTTGATTTCCCAGTGAAATAATGCCAGAAAATGAATACTTTAACAGCAAATATCATAATAAGCACACCCATCTTCTTTAAATTGAGGTCCATTTTTTTTTAAAGTCCTAGATATAAATAAGAAGATAAGCAAATCACAAAAGGTGTTTATATGTGACATTGTTAAGTTACAGTATATACATTAATCCTTTTAAAAGCTTTCAAAAGCGGTATTAGTTCATTAATGACACAAGAATTATTTCACTGTAGTGAGTGACATATGCTGTCATAAGTCAGTAATGTTGCTATAGGTGGTGGTCAAAAGGGAAAAGTAAAGGAGAGTATCTAATACATATGTGATAAAAAATAGATGCTAGTCTTTAAATATTTATTAAGCCTGTAAACCTGAATGGGAAGGTCGGTGAGTAAGGGAGGGTTATCCTCCCTGTATAGTTTTTTCCCCCCTTTGTCCCAATGCAGAGATTTAACAATGCTTCCTGTCTTATAGCCAACACAGGAAGTGAGAGGAGATCCCTGCAAATTAAGGGAAATTAAGTCCCCATTGGTAAATATCACAGATTGAGAGGGTGATTCACCCTACAGGGGGAAAAGACAGCAATAAAAACTGACAGGTGTTCTAATATCTCTAATATCTCTCTATTCTATCGATTTTTTTTTTTTTACCTGTAGCTATACTTTAATAAGCTTGTTTAGAATGAAAGAGGGGGAGTCACCCCAAATGTTTTTTTTTCTTTTATGTGTAAATCAGATGTGTTCAATTCTCTCACTGCTCACAATTTTTCCATGTTGCTCCTAGGCAACTTACACTTACCTTTACTTTATAACTATTTGACTTTACATTGCATTTCCACATTTGCAGTCAAATTTGAAAAAAATCACACATTTATGTTTTTTATGTGATACCATTCACACGGCATACTTTTTTTTTTTTTATTCCTGACCTTTTAGTAGTGCTGGACAATTCGATCCTAGCAAAAGGTTGGGCCGAACATCGCCTGTTCGTCTATCAGGGAACACCCAAAACCAAGCGGGATGTTAGCCCATCGAGCGCCCAACATTGCAATGCGCACTTCACACTGCATTCTAGGACCCTAATTGGAAGAAGTCTTGCACCTGAAAGGCTTTGCCAATTAGCGACAAGGGGGGGGGGGGGGTGTAATGGCGCTTGCAACAGGATCTAATTAAAACTAAATATCAATAACGATTTCCATAATGTGAATAAGTTGTCAGGAAAATGTGCTCCACTGGTTCCTGTGTAAAATGTGTTCCACTCTGAATAAAATCATATACCCACCCAACATTAACTGAGTAATGTGGAGAGTAGTAAGAGTGGATAAATGATGATAAAAAAGACAAATGTGCCAGTGACCCGCACAATATTAATAGCGAGTGATCTGGAATCGTTCAGATAAAATTAACAAGCAGTAGCTATCTTCATAAACATATAACATATATAGTGCAAATATGCAAATGAGCTCAAACCAATCCAAAGTGCATAGTGCAATAAATGAATAATATCCATAAAAGTGAAAAAAACATCAAAAAGTGGAAGAAATATAAATAATAAAATTCCAATCCATGCATAAAAGTGAAAAAAAAATTCAATCCATAAATGACTGCAGTGAAAAATGTCCCATATAATTCACCAAGGAATAAAAAAAAAAAATATATATATCAAGAAATGTCAATATAAAAAAAATATATATAAAAAAAAAAAAAAAAAAAAAATATATATATATATATATATATATATATATATATATATATATATATATATATATATATATATATATATAAATAAAGAAACGTGTTCAGTGCAATAATAACGTGAAGATGAAAAACAATCCAATCCAATAGTCAAGAACGCAATATCAAGAAAAGAATGAATGAATATAAAGTGCATCTGTGCTTCACTTCTATTAAGATTCCATGATGAGTGCTTCAGTGCAAAGTAAAAAACGTGCTTCCAAAATGACAGACTCCAAACTTTTCCACAGTGCAGTAGTGAAGATGGAAATAGTTAATACAAGCCCCTTACCTTGAAGCGGCTTATATGTAAGCCTTATAACATGTAAATAAAGGATGTCCCACAGCCAGCCTGCCGTTCTTACACTGCATAAACAGAGACCTGATCCCAGCAATGGCACTCAAAAAGAACACAAGGAGGCTTCCATAGCGTAAGGCCCCGTACACACGACCGAGGAACTCGACGTGCCAAACACATCGAGTTCCTCGGCGAGTTCAGTGTGGAAGCCGCCGAGGAGCTCGGCGGGCCGACTTTCCTCATTGAACAACGAGGAAATAGAGAACATGTTCTCTTTTTGGCCCGACGAGTTCCTCGACGGGTTCCTCGCTGAAAAGTGTACACATGACCGAGTTTCTCGGCAGAATCCAGCTCCGACCGAGTTTCTGGCTGAATTCTGCCGAGAAACTCGGTCGTGTGTACGGGGCCTAAGACCATTCACAATTTAATGAGTAAAAACAGTTAAAACACTTACAGACAGAGCTGTATAAACAGTGTGTAGTACGATCGGGTCTCCGCTCTGCGGCCGCGAGCGGATCAAGTCACCAGCAATCCTCCTCTTCCTCACGCGTATCGTAACGAACACACGTTACTTAATCATAGGATGGGGGATGGCTGGTGTGAAGGTGACTTATATACCATAGCATGAGATGACAGAGTGATAACACTAATTGAAACAAGCTGTTCATAATGATAGAGTTCGGATGCATAATATTAAAGATAGTTCAAACTTTAACAAATAATCCTACCGAAAATAAAAATAAATTGCTCCATCTGGTCTGCTCTAATCTGCCAATTAGCACCGTCAGAACCCTGATTGGACAAAGTGATGATGACTTTCTCCAATTATGGCTCAGTGCTCATAGTTGCCACCCCCCCCCCCCCCACACACACACACACAAACACACACACTATAAACAGTAATATCCCATAGAGATCTTTTGTAGTGTATTGACTGGAGATATATAGAGCAGGTCTTAGTTTGCTCCTAGTGAGTTAGTGTATTCCCTTATTGTGACTCTGAGGCCTCACACACACGACCGTCTTCCTTGACAGAATCCATCAAGAAACTTGGTGGCAGAGCTTTTTTGCAGAGGAAAACAGTCGTGTGTATGTTTTTCGTTGAGAAAACTGTTGTGGAACTCAGCGAGGGAAAAAAGAGAACAAGTTCTCTTTTTCCTCGTCGGGAGTCTCAATTTCCTTGTCGTGTTTCTCGTCGGGCTGGTTTACGACGAGAAACACGTTCGTGTGTATGCTTAGAAACCCACGCATGCTCATAATAAAGTATGAGATGGGAGCGTGCCTTCGGTAAAAGTAGGGTTTATAATGGAGATCGCACATTTGTCACGCTGTAAGAGACTGAAAAGCACGAATCGTCTCTCACCAAACTTTTACTTAACACGCAGTAACATGAGATTAGCAAAAGCAGCCCCAAGGGTGGCGCCATTGGAATCAAACTTACCCTTTATAGTGTTGTCGTACGTGTTGTACGTCACCGCGTTTGAGAACGACGAGATTTTGTCTTGACAGTGTGTACGCAAAGAAAGCTTGTCAAGATTCTCGACAAGCCTAACATGGAACTCGTCAAGGAAAAGATGTTTCATTTACGACAAGTTCCTCGGTCGTGTGTACGAGGCCTGAGTGTAGTGTGTAAGTAGGGATGAGCTTTATGTTCGGGTCGAACATGAGTTTGCCTCTAACATTGGCTGTTCGCCGAATAGCGAAAAATTTGGTGTGTTTGCGGCAAATTCGAAAGCCCCTTTAAAAGTCTATGGGAGAAATCAAAAGTGATAATTTTAAAGGTTAATATGCAAGTTATTGTCATAAAAAGTATTTGGGGACCTGGGTCCTGCCCCAAGGGACATGTATCAATGCAAAAAAAAGATTTAAAAACTGCAGTCTTTTTGGGAGCAGTGATTTTAATGATGCTTAAAGTGAAACAATAAAAGTGAAATATTCCTTTAAATTTCGTACCTGGGGGTGTCTATAGTATGCCTGTAAAGTAGCGCATGTTTCCCATGTTTATAACAGTCCCTGCACAAAATGACATTTCTATAGGGGAAAAAAGGTCATTTAAAACTACTCGCGGCTATAATGAATTGTCGGGTCCCGTCACTACAGATAAAAGTAATTGAAAAAAATGGCATGGGTCCCCCCCCCCCAGTGCATTACTATGCCCTTTGGGTCTGGTATGAATATTAAGGGAAACCCCGAACCAAAATAAAAAATAAATGCGTGGGGGTCCCCCCAAATTCCTTTACCAGGCCCTTCAGGTCTAGTATGGATATTAAGGGGAACCCTGCGCCAAATAAAAAAAAAACGCACACACAGCTTGGGACAAGTCCTTTAATTAAAAAATGGCAGCGCTGTAATCCTTCTACGACCCCGCTGCCACAATAGATACAGCCTCCATAGGAGGCGCCCGGCTGAATGACGCATGACCCGTCTGACAGCTTTTAACCACTTCAGCCCCGGACCATTTTGCTGGTCAAATATCGGGTCACTTTTTGCAATTCGGCACTGTGTCGCTTTAACTGACAATTGCGCGGTCGCGCAACGTGGCTCCCAAACAAAATTGACGTCCTTTTTTTCCCCACAAATGGAACTTTCTTTTGGCGGTATTTGATCACCTCTGATGTTTTTATTTTTTGCACTATAAACAAAAATAGCAAGCGACAATTGCAATATTTTTTTACGTTTTGCTATAATAAATATCCCCAAAAATATATATACATTTTTTTTCCTCAGTTTAGGCCGATACGTATTCTTCTACATATTTTTGGTAAAAAAAAAGAAATCGCAAGTCCAAAGGAGAACGAAGATTTGTAATCCAAGGACCTAGACTATGGAACGCTCTACCAAGCACCATCCGGTTGGAGGTGAATCATCTGGCCTTCAGAAAAAAAATCAAAACCCATCTTTTCTGAGGGCAAAAGAACAGTAGGGAAAGGATACTAAGCGCCCAGAGGTGATTCAGTTTGCATGTGTTGCGCTATATAAGTTTCTCACTCACTCACTCACTTGCAATAAGTGTTTATTGATCGGTTTGCACAAAAGTTATATCGTCTACAAAATAGGGGATAGTTTTATGGCATTTTTATGAATATTTATTTTTTTACTAGTAATGGTGGCGAACAGCGATTTTTATCATGACTGCGACATTATGGTGGACACATCGGACACTTTTGACACATTTTTGGGACCATTGTCATTTTTACAGCAATCAGTGCTATAAAAATGCACTGATCACTGTGAAAATTACACTGACAGTGAAGGGGTTAACCAATAGGTGGCGCTGTAGGGGTTAAGTGTATTCTAGTGAGTGATTCTTACTGTAGGGGGGATGGGCTACATGTGACAAGACAGTGATCGCCGTTTCCGATTACAGGAAGCTGTGATCACTGTCATTGTCACTAGGCAGAGCAGGGAGATGCTTGTTTACAATAGCATCTCCCCGTTCTTCCTCACCATGATGTAATGGATATTATCCCTGGTCCAATTCCAGGATACATGTTAAATTTGTCTGCTGAGCCAAATTCATGTGGATGTGAGAGCATGCATGTGAAAGGGATCACACTGAAACACACTGACCAGTACAAGTTCCTTCTCAACTCCAACAGGCCTTTATTCCGGGTCCCAGACCCTTATATAAACAACGTGACATAAGCAAACGTCATAATATATGTGTGTATCTTATTGGCTCATCCATATATGGCCCTTTTCCTGTGACATCTGTTTTTGCCACGAGGAATTCCAAAGAGCTTTCAGACATTTTCTTTGCACGGTGGGAGGGGCAGGAAGGAAGGAGTAGAAGAGTAAGAAACATCTGTTTCTCATCTGTCTTAGATTTTAATCAAGGAAAATACCACTGTCCTGTTACCCGAATACTAACACACACACACATATGTATATGTGTGTATGTATATATATATATATTTATATATATATATATATATATATCGCAACATGAAAGAAAAGAAAAAATAATAAAAGAAAGGAAAGTAATATTTGAGTGGTTAAAAGAGAAAGATAACATGGACATTTTATTTAGCTCCATCACAGTAAGACGATTACAGCTATCCCGCGAGTCTGCGGGACCTGCGATCTGGCTGGTCCACAATGCCGTTATCTTAAAGGAGATGAATATATACATCCTTCTGCCTGTCCGTGCCAACGTATATAGTCGTGCGCTGGTTGGCAAGCAGTTAAATAACCGAGGGCAGGGCCACCCGTGACGTGGACGGTGACCCCGCCCCCCCTGATGCAACGGGGGTTTCCTGTGACGCATCAGAGGGAGGTGGGGCAGGGGTAACAGCGGAAAACCCCTGTTGCGTCAGAGGGGGTGGGGCAGAGTCACAGGTGGACCCACCCTCGGTTCTTTAAGAGCTGTCAGACAGGTCGTGCGTCATTCCGCCGGCCGCCTCCTATGAAGGCTGTAGTGATCGTGGCAGCGGGGTCATAGAAGGATATCAGTGCTGGAATTTTTTATTTATTTTTTTATTAAAGGACTTGCCCCAAACTGTGTGGGTGTTTTTTTTATTTACCAAAAATATGTAGAAGAATACGTATCGGCCTAAACTGAGGGAAAATTTTTTTTTTTTTTATATATTTTTGGGGATATTTATTATAGCAAAAAGTAAAAAAGATTGTTTTTTTTTTCAAAATTGTCGCTCTATTTCTGTTTATAGCACAAAAAATAAAAACCGCAGAGGTGATCAAATACCATAAAAAAAAAACTCTATTTGTGGGGAAAAAAGGACGTAAATTTTGTTTTGGAGCCACGTTGCACGACCGCGCAATTGTCAGTTAAAACGATGCAGTGCTGAATTGCAAAAAGGGGCCTGGTCCTTTAGCAACAAAATGGTCCGGGTCTTAAGTAGTTAAAGTACATTTTGTGCCTACAATGGATTGCTGGATGCATAGCAAGAAGAGAATTTTTTGAAATGTGATTAAATATGATCTAGATCAGGGGTGCCCAACCAGTGGCCTGGGGGCCACATGTGGCCCGTGGAGCCCTCTGATGTGGCCCACGACCTCCTGCTCTGGGATGGAATAGAATAGAATACTGTTATTAAAGGTCAGTTTATTACTAAAATCACAGTGTGTATATATGGGCGTATATTTTCTGTAGTGGTTACTGGGATGCTTTCAAACTAAACTGCAGGTGCAGAGCAGTTTACCTGCGGCATACCTGCACTGAGCCATAGACTTCTGTTATTATCTGCGAGTTTTGTGAGCTTTCTGAAAGTGCACCAAACCTGCAGAATATAATAGATGTCTATTACAAAGTGCAGGAAAGCCAAAGGTACACTGCGTTGCACCCGTGGTGCCGGTAAACCGCAGAGCATCAGTGTGAAAGCAGCCTTGGGCCCCTTTCACACGGTCAGTCCGACAGTCCGACCAATTGGACCCTCCATTCACCTCTAAGTAGTGGCAGACATAAACCGACTTGTGCTCTACCTCCAATAGGACCCGCTAAAAAGTATTGTGGGCTGTGTCCATGTCCGTTCTGCATATGCAGAGCAGACACGGACATGCCATCTACCCGCTCTGCTCATTGTGGCCCGCGACCGGTTACCAAGTCACTTAAGTGGCCCTCGCTCTTCAAAAGGGTGGGCACCCCTGATCTAGGTGCTACTTGGTTAGAAATTCACTACTCAGACATGAGAGCCAAATTAACCAATAGGGATAAGCCCAGGCTTGGTTGGATATGAGTACAAATATAAATAAACTATCCCGCTGTGGAGCTGTCAAAGCGGAACGTCAATCATGCTATCAATTAAGGTAAAAAAATGTTTGTGTCACAGCATCCCCCCTCACCCACCTTATACATACCTGAGCCCAATCTCAATCCAGCGCTATGCATGAGAGCTCTCTCCCTCCTCACATGAGCAGGTTCATAGCATCTGAAACCATCGGCTCCTGCTGCTGTCAATTCAATTCTGTGTCATGGGAGAGGGGGGAGGGGCCATGGCAATAGACGCAGAAATGGCGGCTCAGGTGTGAGCCCACATGAGTGACCCCATTGAAAGCGCCATTCTATGGGGGGCTCGCGCTGAAGAGGGCGAGCCAGAAGCACCGGCAGGGGACCCCAGAAGAAGAGGATCAGGGCTTCTCTGTGCAGAAGCATTACAAGGCAGGTTTGTATAACATGTTTTTGTTATTGTATTACAAAAAAAAGTAAAAGCTTTACAATTACTTCAGTGTTCACAATTAAAAATGTACTCCTCAAGGCAATGGTTTGGCCATCGTGGGTAGGAATTAAAATAGGTGTTTGCTGAACAGTATGCTTTACTAAGGGCCAGATCCACAGACGAAGTACGCCGGCGTATCTACTGATACGCCGGTGTACTTTCAAATTTCCTGTGTCGTATCGTTGTTTTGAATCCTCAAAACAAGATACGATGGCTTCTGGGTTAGATCCGACAGGTGTACGTCTTCGTACGCCTTTGGATCTAAGATGCAATACTTCGGCGTCCGCTGGGTGGCGTTTTCCGTGTTGGGTATGCAAATTAGCGATTTACGACGATCCACGAACGTACGCGCGGCCGTCGCATTTTCTAACGTTGTCTGTAGTCTGCTTTTTCCGGCATATAGTTAAAGCTGGTATTTTGCGGCGTATAGATAGAATTGCCATGTTAAGTATGGTCGTCGTTCCCGCGTCGAAATTGGAATTTTTTTTTTTTTGCATAAGTCGTTCGTGAATAGGGATGGACGTAACTCACGTCTAAGTTCAAAAAATGACGTTGTTGCGACGTTATTTCGCGCAAAGCACGGTGGGATGCGCATTTCATTTGGCGCGGGGATGCGCTTCATTTAAATGAAACCCGCCCAATTTGAAATCCGCCGCCATAAATACACTACGCCGCCGTAACTTACGGCGCAAAATCGCTGAGGATTCGAAAATGGGCCAGGTAAGGTACGGCGGCGTAGTGTATCTCTGATACGCTGCGCCGTTCTACATGTATGTGGATCTGGCCCTAAGTGTCCGTCATTAAAAGTGAATAGTTTGGATACCTGTGGAGCAAAGACAGATGATTTCATCCAGGTAGCACCTAAATTATAATTACCAACATTCAAGAGACATTGTAGGCAGAAAATTTACTTTAATTAGGAGTCAAGCATTACAATAAAATAGGCATAGTTCTACAAAAAGCATTTTTTAACCTATTGTACAATTTAATTTCAAAATACTATATGTAAAGGTTTTTTTTTTTTCATGAGGTCAAAAATACTGGCAAAAAGATGTTAAAAAAACAAATTACGTATTTATTTAGCAATATCCCTTTCTGCCGGGAGAGCTCGGGCAGGTTTTGACTCGTGTCCAAACACCCCTCGGCTCAAACCTGTTAACCAAAGAACAGGAGTTATTAGAAACCTCATCAAAGTCGAATGCAAATGGAAAATACTATTTATACTTCCTTCTGTTGTTTTAAACTATAATGGTATAGAAGCAAACAATTAAATACATCCTAACTAAATATAAGGAGACATACACAAATATATACAAAATGTATAGTGCATAGTGACAAGAATATGTATAAAAATATCTACCGTATGATGTGGCACAGAGATCCCTCGATGTTGGCTGGCTCACTTCCTTGCTCTAATTAATGTTCAGTTGTTTCAGGAAGTGTATAGATATTTATCTCCACCCTAATATATATCTATCAATGATATAATTTACATAAAATTATATATATATATATATATATATATATATATATATATATATATATATAGGTGAGTATGTGTGCATCAGAAACCACAACTACTATTAATATACTTCTATTAATCTTGTTTACCTCTTATTTACAGATTTATACTGTATATATATATATATATATATATATATATATATATATATATATATACATAAAATATATAGACACAAACATACTGTACATATATTTGGGGACTTTATACAAGTAACTGCTGCTAAGTAACAAAAATAAAATATGTCATCGGCACATGCGCTGTGAAGAAACGGCCCGTTTCTTCACTAGGGAGTGCGGCAGCATCATGCGACTCTGGCCAGTCGCAGAGTCCCACGGCCCCAGGAGGAAGAGGGGAGAAGATGGATGCGACCTCCAGCTGGGACAGCACGGGCTTTGTTTGCAGGGAAGTGCCACATAATGGGCTAGTATGCATTGCATACTAGCCCATTATGCTTTTATTTTGCAAGGAACAAAAGAGGAAGCAAATGCCATCAGGGTTTACTTCCTCTTTAAGCAACCTTGCAGAGCTAGAAAAGTTTCTATCTGATGAATTCAATATGAATTTTGTTCAGACATTCAATAGTATAACACAATTCCCTATGTTCTATATCTCCCAATTAAATTAATAAGTACCGTATATACTTGAGTATCAGCCGACCCGAATATAAACCGAGGCACCTAATTTTTCCACAAAAAACTGGGAAAACGTATTGACTCGAGTATAAGACTAGGGTGTCCATCTGTATGACTCACTGTGCCTCACTTTGCCTCACTGTGTCCATGTGCATGCCTCACCGTGCCCATGCCC